>NC_140281.1:15563351-15615851 GCF_964030765.1 Micromesistius poutassou | reverse complement strand
TTTCCAGAGTCTGTTTAAGAATCTGTCCCTGTTCCAGAGTCTGTTCCAGAGTTTGTCACTTTTCCATACTCTGTGCCTGTTCTAAAGTTAGTTTCAAAGTCTGTCACAGTTCCATTCTAGAGGTATTGATGAGTCTCCTTTGTGTCTCTATTTTTCTGGAGGTCAGTGAACCATTCTTCTTCTTCTTCTGAGGCTGTGGCCATATTAAAATAGTGTCTCTCTTGTCCTCCACTGAACGATTGAACCTTTGTTGAAGGCTTTTAGTGTGGATGTTCTATAACTGTATGCCGTAATTTAATTTCCACGCGGGTAGGAAATGAGGTATTGTCTGAGTATTACCTTTGACCTGCGATGGGCTTTTTTTTGTCCTGTTTTTATATTGCATATTGCATCATTTTCAGATCTTCTAAGTTGAAAGGTTTTGCCTTAAAATGTCTCATTGTTTACCATTTTGTTTTCATGACAACATCTTGAAATGTTTTCAACACCGGCACCAAAACAAAGTTTATATCGTTTTACTTCACTTATTTTTAATTTCTCATCGCTTTTTCTTCTAGTGTGCATCGGCTGAATGTAATGGATGGTGGTGAACGTGGAGGGGTGCTTCACAACGACAGAGGCCTGTGCGAGACAGACGTGATCACCGGTCTGATGGCGCTTCCTGTATCAGATGATGATGATGATGATGATGCCGATGTTGGAAGCTTTGGAGAACATAAATGGTATCTCAATAATAGACTAATAGAATTTTAATTGTACACACAACGTAGATGTGCCTGATGGCAGGTCAGACCACACGATAACAGAAATATGAGCGCACTAAAGTCGGATGAAGCTCTGAACTTGCCGTGTTCACCACAATCATCTAATCAAATGGATGAATCGATTCTGCATAATGTTATTTTCATGGATCTTTTTTCTGGGGAAAATCCTCTCGCCCTTATTCCTGTGAATGTGTTGACGATGTGGAAATATGAGTTCCAGAGTTTAATGTAGGAGCCTATTCAGACGTCAACAATAATTCTTTGCCATCGCTAAATGAACTCCAAACAAATACTGCACTGTTTTCTTCAACCTCATCTGGGAAACATTCAGACGGATCCCGTCACGTGCAGATGTTTCAACCCAAAGATAATCCACATACAGGGGATGGAGGAGCAGGTAGGGGGGTGGTGGGATGGATGGATGACTACTAGGGTTAAGCTGCAGACATTGGGGGAAGTCGAATCCTGGGAGACGAACACCCTCTGTGCCCTTCATGGACATGGTCGAGGTGATGGTGGGGTGGTGGTGGATGGGGGTGATGCTGGTGGGGGTGATGGTGGGTGAGGGACAGTGTTCCTTGCTGGTTGAGCGACGGCGTCTGGGTGAGTGTGTTAGATTAGCCATTGTTTACCTCCCCCTCCTCCCCCCTCCTCCCATCAATGCTGCAGGGTCTTCAATGAGGTGATGACCCCCCCTAAACACACACACATACACACACACACACACACACGTGCTTATACACACTCACACACACTAACACACAAACTCACCCAAACATGGCAGGACACACATGAGCACAAATACCCTCACACTCACCCGCTCGCACACACCAACACAAAAAAATCGACACACATCAACGAGCACAAAAAAACACACAAAAAAACACACACTAGCACACACGCATACACTAACAAACACCTACACTCTCATGCGCACACCCGTCATTGACTTCCTGCCACGGTGGCGTGTCGGAGGGGCAGGGGGTTTTAATGATCCTCTGATGGACTGACTTCACATTCATCAGCGCCGACCAGATGTGACGGGCCGGAATGAGACACCGAGCCCGGGGACCGGAAAACTGAGGCAGCCGCCCAGAACAAGAAAAAAAAGAGGAAAAACTCCCCCAAAACCAAACCGTAAAGTGGCGGCAAAGCCCCCCCGCCTGTCCACAGCCAGAGCTGTTCAGCCAGCTGAGTCCTCCCTCCCTGGGACACACGCTCACCAGAGAGCAGCAGATGGAGCCTCCCAGAAGATTCTGTCCAGAGGGGAGGCAGGATGGCTGAGTGTCTTGGTGGTTATGGGTGTTTGACTACCAGACAGAAGGCTGTGGGTTTCGGATCCCCGGTTGCAGCAGACTACCTGTAGCCGTCCTAAAGAAGAAGAGGTCCATTATCCCCTTACCAGAGAAGGGGCCCTTTTTTCCCCTTACCAGAGAAGAGGCCCATTATCTCCTACCAGAGAAGAGGCCCATTATCCCCTCACCAGAGAAGAGGCCCATTATCCCATTACCAGATAAGAGGCCCATTATCTACTACCAGAGAAGAGGTCCATTATCCCCTTAACAGAGAAGAGTCCCATTATCCCATTACCAGAGAAGAGGCCCATTATCCCCTTACCAGAGAAGAGGCCCATTATCCCCTTACCAGAGAAGAGTCCCATTATCCTCTTACCAGAGAAGAGGCCCATTATATCCTACCAGAGAAGAGGCCCATTATATCCTACCAGAGAAGAGGCCCATTATATCCTCCCAGAGAGAATATGTTCATTATCTCCTACCAGAGAGAAGAGGTCAATTATCTCCTACCAGAGGAGAGGCCCATTATCCCATTACCAGAGAAGAAGCCCATTATCTCATACCAAAGGAGAGGCCCAATATCTCCTACCAAAGGAGAAGCACGTTATCTCCTACCAGAGAGAGGCCTGTTATCTCCTACCAGAACCCATTATCTTCTACCAGATCTCTAATGACACAATGATGAGATCCCCTGTAAAGCGTTTGAAGATGCCGTTAACTAGTTGATTGAATGTTAATCAGTTAACAGAATGTTAACTAGTTGGGAGTGGTGCTCCTCTAGTACCCTACTCCCTGTACCCTTGACTATGTCTTCTCATCTCATTGTGTGTATGTATGTATATTCTGTGGTTGTGAACTTGTTTTATTAGCTCTTCAAATGCTCCTACTACTGTCCTGTGATTTCTGCTGTGACGTCGTTATTCGCCATATGGGATTAATAGAGCTATTTTATCGTATTGCACGTGCTGCTTCGGGTGGTAAGATCATTGTATCACTAGATAGCAGAGTGCACTCAACCAGGAGAATCCTGGTTCATCATATCGATCATATCGATTGCATGTCAGTTGGAGAAGTCGTACCAGTAGTTTAGCTTTACTCCTGCACGTTCAAAATGGGTTTTTTGTTTTAACGCTACTTTGTACTGAATAATTCAAAGTAATTATCTACAGTACAGTACAGTACAGAGGGTGTATAAAGTTGA
The DNA here is from genome assembly GCF_964030765.1 of Micromesistius poutassou. Lineage (NCBI taxonomy): Eukaryota > Metazoa > Chordata > Actinopteri > Gadiformes > Gadidae > Micromesistius > Micromesistius poutassou. The sequence goes on along the minus strand of NC_140281.1, from coordinate 15,612,591 downwards.
ATATTTTTCACACAAGCATTAAATGTCATCGGGGATGAGAAATAAAGTTCCATAAAACAACTAAATTCATGAAACGAACCAAAATGGACAGTTCATTAAACGCTTTGCTTTGAGCCTGCCAACAATGAAAGAACAACGATTAGGGCAATGACAATCAGCAACTCTACGCATTTGCTAACAGACGTTAACACACTCAAGTATATAATGGCTACACTAAGGAGCTAAATGCATTCGCAACTCAATGTATAAGGGATTAGGAAATGATTGTGTTTGGATGAGGCATTCTTCTTGGGTGAGGCATTCTTCTTCTTTAAGTTATTTCACAACGGAGGAATGTTATGCGTAGGGCGCGAGAGCTTTTTACTTTTATCTGGCCTGCTGGTCTGCACCTGCTTCCGCAGTCTTTGCCGGTCGACTATTGAATAATAGAGCGCTTTTATTTATTTATTTCTGTAGGACCGTGGTTTCTTATCCACAGGGGGCTTTTATTTAGATGCATATTTGTTTCATGAAAATAGAGGGAACAAGACACACTGAAAAACTACGAAGTGCTCTCAGGTTATAAAGCTTTTGTTGTTCGCCAAGAATAAATCTGGACTAAAATATCCACAACTCTCGTCTTGTTTTTTTTCTGTTCTCGCACTAAAAGAAGGAATTCTGTGTGTGCTTTATATTTCAGTGCTCTGTGATTTCCTCCCTCTTGTATTTCAGGGGTATTACAGCGAACAGGTTTCAACATGGGACGTAATACCCCAGCAAACTAATGAATATGGACCGACCCCCGGGCGTTCAGTGAGTTTGTGTCACATCCGAATGAAGAAGACTGAAACAATAAAGGAACGAGGTTCAAACGGTGACTCAAACGTTGGTTCATTATGCTTCCTGCTTTGTGACATATTGCATCTTGAAAATGGAGAAAAAAAAGGTAAAACTGCTAATTTTCACCCAAGAGGGAGGGAAAAAAGCGACAGCAGCTAGAACAACAGGCTACTGAATGAGACGTGTTAATTCACTAAAGGCTGGAGAGAATAAAGGAGTTCATTAATCGTGCTGCGCACAAGGGGGGGTGGGTTGGGGGAGGGGGAGGGGAAAGGAGGGAGGAGGGTGGTGGTGGGGGGGGGGGGGTAGCGATGGAAAGTGCTGAGTCCTCGAGACACAAAATATTTATTCATCAGCCCATTAAAGTTTAATTCCCCTTTTTCCTATTTTTAAAATGGAGTGAGAAAGGAAAATGCTTTGAACATTTGACCTGGTATGTAAAAAAGTGTAGGGTGCGTGACACGCCCGCAGGCTGTCTTAATCACTAGCGCGCCGATGTAGGAGACATCCACTTCCTACTGCTGCATGGATCACACCGCCCAGCCTCCTCTCTCTGCTCACTGCAGCGTCTGGGGAGATCAGCGTCTGGGGAGATCACACTATTTTGAAGTGTGTTTATCGTTATTGCTTTGTTTTCTTTGTTTTTCTTTGTTTTTCTTTCCATTGGTTTCCCCGCCTGGCCCCCCAGCTCTGCCCACGTCAAATCAAAATGCAGGTGAGTCAGAGTCATAGATCAGTTATTGATACCATTCTTAACCGCTATTGACTACATTTAGTTATCAAGCAGATGCCTTTTAAGCCTGGAGATGCTTTTTAATCCTGATCATGTGACCTCACATCCTGTTTCGCTACACGGTTCAGTCTTGACCTCTAGCTGCCACATACAAATTCCAGAAATGACGATGAACTCGGGCCAATCAGAGACTGTGTTGTATTTGATGACGTAAAACACAGGCCGCTGGCAAAACACTCATAGCATCTCCTGAGGCGACGAGCGGTAACGTTAACATTACTAGAGTCAACACAGCCATAAGTGCCGTTATTGCAGAAATAGAATCAATAACGAAGAAACAAGTATGGACTAGCGGGGTTTTTTCTCGGTGGAAGGAACAGCACACCGTCATGGCGTCACATGTTTCGTTACGTGATCAGGATGCATCTCCAGGCTAGACGCTTTTTACCCGAAGCAACCAAAGTGAATCTGAACCTATTAGCCCTGGAGTCAGATGCCCCCCCTGACCAATAGACCAACCTACCTCTGCTGGACACTGGCTCCTCCTCTGCGTCTCGTGGTCACATTCCCCCCCCCTCCCCCCCTCCCGTTATCATTAGGGCCGTCACCTTGTACAACCACCCCCGCCCCAGAACAGCCACCTTTCCTGTGTGAAACATGACATAACACGCAGTTAGCTCTCACGCATTGGAGGTATGAGAACGCTACGTAAAGGGGGGGTGGGGGCCAAGGTACTTCGGATAGAGAGAGAGAGAGAGCGGAAACCAAACGGCGGCGTGATTTGCCGTTGTCCTAATTGTGCGGCGGCTAACGGACAGACTTGCCAATCACCGGGATGTATTGTGTGGCGCTCTATCTCGCTACTCATCAAGCCCGGCCAATTAAATGCAGCGGTGTGAGGACGACAGCGGCCGATGAACAGTGGTCTCATTCAGTTAATTCATGATTGCCAATTAAAATAGGATAGCAGGGAAAGATGTTAAGCCGTCAGAAGAGGCCAAGGCAAATTACCCTTTCCCTCTTTGAATGATGGATGCTTTCATTGCTCTGCTCCTTATCTTATTTATTCTCCAGGGCCGAGTGCTGGGGAACTGCGGAAGGGGGGAAACCGCTTCGAAAGTCGATTCCTAATGGAGAAGGGGGACATTTTGTTATTTATTTTTTCCTGCTCGCAAGGCCAATGCATGCTGAGAGTTGGGGGGGCGTTGTTTGGCTTCTCTTAAATATTCAACACTTGTTTAATTAAATCACGAATTGTAAAGAAAGGATGAACGTTTACCTACCTTCCACCACCACCACCTCCTCCACCACCCGTCGTGTGCTAATGCTAATGTTTTCAATTTATGGCAACAATTACTTTTTTCTCTCATATCTACTGAATGTATTTTTTCCGGGGCTTTCATACACCATATGTTGGTAACAATTTCACCACTTCTAAACCAGACGTGACATCTGCTTTTGAAGCAGTGACCACATCACAGCAGACGCTAGAGAGTCACCGAAAGCTATAATCAAAGACTAAAATATTTGGGTGTTGGGATTCGTTTTATTCAGAGGACAAAATAGACGCAGATCGACACAAGCTCAGATGTCTGATGTGGGGCACACACAACGAGCGTGGTGGATGTTGTTGACGTTCCCTGTGACTGGGAACAGTTGGTGGTAATTCCGGCGGTAATTTGGATGGGTATTACCGCAACCTCTCTGGGCTATGACGGGGCTGCAATCAGACTAGTGAGAGCTCGCTTACAACCCGAGAGCTGGAATCAATTACAAACATGTCCCTCATGTCTGGCGCTAGTATGTTTTATCATTGCCGATTAATCCACTGCACAGCTGTCATTAGGTTATATTATTAATAATATTCTTATTTTTAGGTATTCATCTGTATCTGTGGATACCTTTTGTTATTCTTATTTATAATACATACATATAATACATTGATACTGATAATATAACAATAACTTTAGCTCATTTATAGCGAAGGATAGTCTACGAGGCTTTGGCTGTTCCGAATCCCAGCCCAAAGGTCCTGGGTTTGATCCCCAGTGTCCTCAGCCTGACCCGAAGGCCATCCGGAGCAAGATGCCCCCCGGCCCCTAGCTGCTCCTTAACGACCTGTATCTGAATTCCCTGGAAGTCGTTCTGGATAAAGGCGTCTGATAAATGACTGAACAGTAAATAGTAAGTCATTTGGGGGTTAATGAATGATTCATAAATAAATAATAAATGACCGGGTCGCTATCATTTAAATAAGTCCTGACTCGGCACTAACAAGACACTTCCTGTTAGAGGTTACAGCTCAAGCCGTCCCCATTACAACACAACAAAAATAAAACACACACAACAGAGTGAATACAGTGATCGACTCTCGGAGGGAATGATTACCCCCTCATTAGCGGGCGATGCTGAAGCCATGGTGTTGTATGTTTCTCTATATCTCATTAATTACTGCATCATTAACGACCCCAGCCCCACCACCCCCCGCCCCCCCCCGTCCCCCCGTCCCGGACCCTACAGTGGGTCCATCCCGGGCTTTTGGTTCCAAATGGCGGCGGACATTGAGTGTGTCCGTTTAAATATAGAACCAATAAACTAATGGGCAATAGACGTAAAGATGGGGTAAATGTAATTATTTTAAAAGACTTGTCTTCTCAAGGCGTTTTCATTAGAGCGCCGTGCATCAGCATAGTGCAGAGAACATTAAATATTATGTGTCCACAGCAGTTACGGCGCTTCCCTTTGCCAAGGTGGCCATGCTATTGATGAGCCTAATTAAAATGTGCGGAGCCTCAAACACGTCACGTTTCCTTTTCTCTTTTAAAGCCTCGACTTGATGGCTTTCATCAATTTCCACTTCCCCCCACAGCCCCCAACCCCCCTCCCCCCCCCGGTATGACCTTTAATGTTCACCGTTTGAGAAAACACCAAACTTTGTGTCAACACACAACACACTCCACCTCCTTCTTCCTGTTCTGCCCATTGAAAAAATATGTCGCCCTCCCCCACCCACCCCCCACCCGCTGACAACATCACACCCAGCACACCACCCGTAACGGCGAGCCAACTGCCTCCCCGCTCCAATTGAACCCTGGCTTCAGTTTCACAAATATCCACTTTCAAGCAAAATACACACCAGACCCTCACCCCCCTAGAGGGACCGGCTCCCAGCCTTTCCTTTATTCACTCCCTTTATGGGGAACTCGATCTCTCTCCTCCTCCTCCTCTTCCTGCTCCTTTTCCTCCTCCTATTCCTCATCTTCCTCCTCCTCCTGCTCTTCCTCCTTCTGTCCCTCCACCTCCTCCTTTTCCTAGTCCTCCTCTTCCACTTCCTCCTTCTCCTCCTCATCTCTTCATCTTCCTGCTTCCTCTTCTCCTCTCCCTCCTCCCAACCCTCTTCTTCCCCTTCCTCCTCCTTTTCCTCCTCTTCCTCTCCCTCCTCCTCTTCTTTCTCCTCTCCCACTTTGTCCGCTTTTGGCAATGTGGTTTGGAGTTGGGGGCTAGGGGTTGTTTATCTGGGGCTCGTTCTCCTAGCCTTCAATTAAGAGAGAATGTCACCCAAGTCAGCCATCTTGGGACTCCACCGCCCGAGAGTGGGGAATGACCGCGCTTGTGACGGACACCCCCGTCAAGCTGTCCCCTCTCCCAGCCCCGTCTCCCCTATGTTGGCAGGCCCCTCGGACCTCGGGGTGGGGTCGGGGATGTTAGCGGTCCCGGAGGTGGTGGTGGTGGTGTTGGGGTTGGTGTTGGGGATGGTGGTTCTAGTGGGGGCTGCAGCGGTCGGAGGAGGCTGTCATCCAAAGCGAGCACAGCCTCTGTACAGGCTCTGGACAGCTGACAAGCCCACGAGGAGCGGCTCAGACCGGCTCAAAGCGGCTTTAAAGGGTGCCAGGCAGTCCCGGATCTCAGCCAAGGATTCATTCATGTGCTCCTCTGGGCTCCTCTGCAGGGCTGCTCCTCCTCCTCCACCTCCCCCCAACACCTCCTCCTCCTCCGCTGCTCCCCTGCTTCACCCTCACACAGAGGAGGAGAACTCGGAGTAGAGCGGGCAACACTCGGTGGGAGAGCCGCCTGAGAGTTGTGGGGAGAAACATGAGGTGCAGTTTGTTATTATGTTTCCAGTGACCTTGCCAGGAGAAGGCTGAAACAGGGAAAAATGATCATAAAACACATGAATATCACAAAATCAGTCCGATAATTGAAACAGAGATTACGTTCTGCAACTCTCTTCTTAATGTCATTAGATGAGAATTAACGGTTAAGACATGGAAGTATGTTGTACTTTTTGATATTTTGATGATTTAACCAATGCTAATACGATAAATGATTGTCCAAAATGGGGTTCGGTGCAACGTAATGTGATTACCGTATGTTTAAATAAAAGATTTATCTTTTTTAGTAGCGTGAGTAAAACTATGATAATTAAAAAATGTAGGCCTATATTAATTATAAATTTATTAGACAAAATACATTTTAATATATCATTTATATTAGAATATATCCTTTAAATATTTTTAAATACATGAACAGGTATTTAAACCCACTGAAAATGAATCTAACCAAAAGAAATGAACCATTTACAACCTGAATCACTTTAATTAAAGCTAATATTATCACTTCAATATTTTCTCTGAAATGTTGTGGAGTCAAAGTTTCGAATCACCCCAAAAAAACGTACTCAAGTCAATGAGATGACTTTTAAGAAAAATAAAAAGTTGGACTCTAATTTCTAGTTGATATTTTGCTCCACTTTTATGCTTTCGCTTTCAAATGGCACTGCTGTGTTTGCGGAATAACAAATATTTGTCAGAGAATGAGGAGAAGGGGATGGCAAATTTCAATGGCTGTTAAAAAAAGCCTATTCCATTATGTTTCGAAGCTCTATTGTCTTGCTGATTAATAAGTGAGGCCTGTCATACTTGACAGCAAATATTTGTTCCCACAGATATTCAGCACATTCATCCAACTCTCAGTGTTGATACTTATAACCTTGTTTCCTTTGCATTTGTTGTTTCCTAATTGGGGATGTGGTCTATTCATCACAATTTACATCCTGCATTTTAAATTCACAGAAAAATATCTATCTGGTCGAATCTATTTTCATCAAGACCAATACATTATACACACACACACACACACACACACACACACACACACACACACACACACACACACACACACACACACACACACACACACACACACATTCATGTATATATTAATGCTCATTGTATTACTGAACTTTCTGGTAACTATGGTGGTTGTGCAAGACTCTATACTGTGTCCTTGCAAATGTGAGCTGTGTGGCAAATGACTATCAATAGCAGTAAAAATAGTCAACTTGCCATTGCTGTGTCACACAGCCGTATTTCTCCCGCAATGCATTGTGGGCGTGGCCAAGGTTACACTGGCCTTTGTTTGTCTATCTTGGGGGGACACCGGGCTTCTTGGCCCTCAAAGGCAACACCACCGGCGCCACCAGCACAACCACCATCAGCACAACCACCTCCAACACCACCACCACCGACACCACCTCCACCACCACCACCACCACCCCAACCAGCACATCCACCTCTACCACCACCTCCACCACCACAACCAGCACGTCCACCTCTACCACAACACCACCACCAGTACATCCCACCACAACCACCACCTCCACCACCACAACCAGCACGTCCACCTCTACCACCACCACCACTACCACCCCCACCAGTACATCCACCTCTACCACCACCACCACCACAACCAGCACGTCCACCTCTACAACCACCACCACCACCACCACAACCAGCACATCCACCTCTACCACCACCACCACCCCATCACCATCACCACCTCCACCACCACCACCACCACCACCCTCACCACCACCACCACCCCCACCACCTCCACCACCACCACCTGCAACACCAACACCACCACCAGCACAACCACCACCTCCACCACCAGCACAACCACCACCACTACCACCACAACCAGCACATCCACCTCTACCACCACTTCCACCTCCACCACCACCACCAGCACAACCACCGCTGCCGATCAGTTTACAATAGCAGTGAAAGACACCATGGTTACCTGTCTCCCGCTGTGGAACGCAGGCGGGGGATTGTTCAGGTAAAGAGAATGCAGACACTGGGTCTGCACACAACGCCGGGTGGGGGTGATGAAGAGGAGGGAGAAGAGAGAAGAGGAAGCAGGAGGGAGCTGAAGTGGAGCTGGGTGTGTGTGTGTGTGTGTGTGTGTGTGTGTGTGTGTGTGTGTGTGTCGGGGGGGGGGGGGGGGGGGTGGGGGGCGCGTAATAAGTTATTTGACAACAACCAGGCAACCATGAGAGAGCTGCTGCTCCATAAGAATGAATGCAACAAGCCTCCGTGGTTTTCAGCTTGACTGTTGGAGCATGTGAGAGAGAGAGAGAGAGGCTGTCAGGACAAAGCCAACCCTTCGGTCTTTCCTCTTTTCTTTCTTTTGGTTTCTCGTTCTCCCTTCCCTCCCTCCCTCCCGCCCTCTCCACCTGCCCTCCCATCTCTCACCCTTTCTCAATTCCTCCATCCTTTTTGCCCATTCTTCTCTCTACCTTATCTGCTCATTTCCCCTTCCTCTGTCTTTTCTTGTTTGTGCTCGTTTGCGCTCGCATTCTTCCCCTCCCCTCCAACCTCCATCCTTTCCATTGCACTCTCTCTCTCTCTCTCTCTCTCTCTCTCTCTCTCTCTCTCTCTCCTCTCTCTCTCTCTCTCTCTCTCTCTCTCTCTCTCTCTCTCTCTCGGTTTCTCCCTCCCTTTCTCTCGCTCCTTTCTCTCTCAGTTCTTTTGTCGCTGTATCTAACATTAGGTGACATTCTCTTCCGGGTTTAAACACAGTGGCCGGTGAGGGCTAGTCAGGACTGTCAAACTCTGGTAGCTTTTGTTTCCTTTCACAAGGGAACCTCCCACCACCACCACCACCACCACCCCACCACCACCACCACCCACCGCCTCCACCACCATCACCAGAGGAGCAAACACAATACCGCTACCAGCCCAGACTTCATATCTACTGCCGTATAAAGAGCCATTAGGAAGAGAAATTAGTCTGCTAATTAAAATAGTATTTGGTGTGATGAGACTCGATGATTAGAAAATACACACACATGGTCAAAGGTTTTGTGTGTGTGTGTTGGTGTGTGTGTTCTGTGTCACTTTTTAAGCAGACGTACGAGCTAGTTAGCTAGCAACATGGAGGTTTGCGATAGAGAACACCTTTTGGGGCAATATTTTTGAAGGCCAGAGTATTGTTTGGTTATTGTCGTCGTACCAAAGAATGATGAGTCTGGGCAAATGGGTAGCACTACAAATGGTACCCTTCGTGCTTTAGACTTTGATGGTAGTTTAAAAGCTAGCTGCTTTGGAAAAAGCTTTTATATTGAAATTGACTTCCATTATTATATTGAAATTGAGTTTAAAACACATTCAAATATGGTGAATGGATCTACTCTAAATGACTTTAACACACACTTACACATACCGCGCTGCTTGGGTGCAAGACTTTTTCGACACAATGATATGCTGTGCAGTGCCATAACATGCAGAAACCACACTATGTTAAAGCTAAGCTCTGCCACACTACACCGTGTTATGCTACACAACGCCTCTCAAGCGGCGCGTGACAAAAACTCAACATTCAGGAACACCAGGGGATTCAACCATGATTGGTGAGCATAGCGTCACAATCCCTCGGCTGTCCAATCAGCTTACGGCATGAGGGGTCCTTGTGTGTTTCAGCATCAATAAGCACACAGCTCTTTAAGGCGCACAGTAGGTCGCCTTAGCAGGGTCTCGTCCCCAGAGCTCCCAGAGCTCAAACCCTCTCCCGCTGTATGAATGTATGGATGTCAATATGCATGTAAAGCAGATGTCTGCCTCTCCCCGGAGCTCTGCCACTTCTACTACACACTCCAATAGGTCGGGGATCTGTTAGGATTTGGAACTAGTCTCGAACTAGAACTGGTCTCTCTCTCCTGGTGCCTCTGCTGGTCTCTACTGGTCACTACTGGTCTCTACTGGTTTCTCTGCTGGTCTCTCTATTGGTCTCTACTGGTCCCTACTGGTGTCTCTTGGTCTCTTGTATGTGTATGTAAATGAGATGTTTTTCTGTTTCTTATATGTTATGAGGAAATGCGATCAAACCCATGTGTGTGTGCATATATATTTATATCCTATATACTGTATATATAGATATAAAAAAAAAGCGTAAAGCTTCGAAACATAAAGATACATGATATATATATATATATATATATATATATATATATATATATTCATACATGAGGACGCAAATTAGCTTCCACTTAAGTGCCATTGTTGTGCGCACTTTAAGTGTGCGCTTGACACACGTCAACCTCCTGTATCCCGGGCAGCATTGATTACGGCGCGCTGGCGACACGTTGCCCGCCGCCGCCCGCCGCCGCCACCACCGCCGCCACCACCGCCGCCACCACCACCATCGTCCTTGAAGGATGAGGCTCGCCGCAGGGACAGCCGGTGTCAGCCGTCAGCCGGGCGACGCGCTCCCCATGCAGAAGTGCGTGTGCAAGCATTGTCAACATGCTAAGTCAAGGAGACGGAGGGGAGAGGGTCAACATGATGCGACGGCCTCCGCGGCCACGACTCCTCCAATGACAAACAAAGGGAGGCGGAGAAGAGGGGGAGGGGCACGGGGGAGGGGCAGGAGGGAGTAGACACCAGGGCCCGGGACTCCGCCTTATAAACCTTGTCGCAGTAAATTATTCCAAGTCGCAGCCCCTGGAAGTCAGGTCTTAAAACTGCAATTCAGCAGGACTTTCATCTCCTCCTGGTAATCTATTTAACCCTCGGGGGACTGGCTGAAGTATGGGCTAAATTAGTGTAATCTGAATAAAGGGTGCAGCAATTGGGGGGGGGGTGGCAGAGGTGGAGGTGAGGTGGGGGGAGCAGGGTATGGGGTGGAGGGTGGGGGGTTGAGATAAATCTGCCTGCAGTGGCCCCAGCCAAACAATAGGTCTCCAATGAGCGTCGCAATCGATGCGTCCAATCCGGCGTGGTTAGGTTGACCATTAGTCTGCTTGATCCCGGGCCGCTCCATGCCTGCTGGGTGATTAGCCTCCCACCTGTGGCGGAGAGACGAGGGAGCGGGCGGATGGCCGGGGTCTAGGCACCGGTTGGTGCAACATGAGTGTGTATGTTTGTAGTTTAGTCTGTGGTAAGACGTCAAGGGGGGGCAGGCCGGCTGGGGTTGGTGGGCACGGTGTGGTGGTGGTGGTGGTGGTGGAGGTTGGTAGTGGAGTAGCTGGTGATGGTTGCGGTCGAGGTGGTTGTTGGTGGGGGGTGGTGGTGCCTGCATTCATTGGAAGTGACCGCGTTTGTGACAGTGGTGATGGTGGTGGTCCGGCTGCAGTTGTGGGAGTTTAGTTTTGATTGGGGGGGCTCAGCCCATTCATGCACCACCAAGTGTCTCACACAGCGGACACAAAGAAACAATTCTCACTGAAATAAGTATGCACTCATCGCTGAGGAGTGGTGGTGACTCCAGTGACTGTGGTGACTGTGGTGACTGTGATGGTGGTGACTGTGGTGGTGGTGACTGTGGTGACTGTGGTGGTGGTGACTGTGGTGACTGTGGTGGTGGTGACTGTGGTGGTGGTGACTGTGATGACTGTGGTGGTGGTGACTGTGGTGGTGGTGACTGTGGTGACTGTGGTGGTGGTGACTGTGGTGGTGGTGACTGTGATGACTGTGGTGGTGGTGACTGTAGTGACTGTGAACTGGTAACTGTGGTGACTGTGGTGGTGGTGACTGTGGTGACTGTGGTGGTGGTGACTGTGGTGACTGCGTTGGTGGTGACTGTGGTGACTGTGGTGATGGTGACTGTGGTGGTGGTGACTGCTCTGTTGGTAACTATAGTGGTGGTGACTGTGGTGGTGGTGACTGTGGTGACTGTGGTGGTGGTGACTGTGGTGACTGCTGTGTTGGTGACTGGTGACTGTGATGACTGTGGTGACTGTGGTGTCTGCATTGGTGGTGACTGTGTTGGTGGTGGCTGTGTTGACTGTGGTGGTGGTGACTGTGGTTGCTGTGGTGGTGACTGTGGTGGTGGTGACTGTGGTGACTGTGGTGGTGGTGACTGTGGTGGTGGTGACTGTGGTGACTGCTGTGGTGGTGACTATGGTGGTGGTGACTGTGGTGACTGCTGTGGTGGTGACTGTGGTGGTGGTGACTGTGGTGACTGTGGTGGTGGTGACTGTGGTGGTGGTGACTGTGGTGACTGCTGTGGTGGTGGTGACTGTGGTGACTGTGGTGGTGGTGACTGTGGTGACTGCTGTGGTGGTGACTGTGGTGGTGTGGTGACTGTGGTGACCGCTGTGGTGGTGACTGTGGTGAGACTGCTGTGGTGGTGACTGTGGTGGTGGTGACTGCTGTGGTGGTGACTGTGGTGGTGGTGACTGTGGTGACTGCTGTGGTGGTGACTGTGGTGGTGGTGGTGACTGTGGTGACTGCTGTGGTGGTGACTGTGGTGGTGACTGTGGTGGTGGTGGTGACTGTGGTGACTGCTGTGGTGGTGACTGTGGTGGTGGTGACTGTGGTGACCGCTGTGGTGGTGACTGTGGTGGTGGTGACTGTGGTGACCGCTGTGGTGGTGACTGTGGTGGTGGTGACTGTGGTGACTGTGTTGGTGGTGACTGTGATGATGATGTTGGTTGCATTGGTTGTGATGTTGGTTGTGGTTGGGTTGACTGCAGCCCTGGGTATGTGAAAACGGGTTCAGGAACAGTGCATGTTGTCACTGCAAGTGATGCCAAGCTCCCCAGATCAGATGCCCCCCAGGATCACATGCCCGTTTATAGGCAAAACACAACGCTTACTGATGTCCGGGTGTATTTGTGGATGAGCATGTCTATGCATGTGTATGGGTGTGTGCGTGTGTGTATGTGTATGTGTATGTGTGTGTGTGTGTGTGTGTGTGTGTGTGTGTGTCGTCCATGTCTCCTAATGGTTTGTGCCCCTGTTATTCTCTCTGACAGTGTTTGTATGCCAATCAAACAGGCAAAAATATAACACACAAAAATAATTTAATAAACATCAGTCCATTGTGAAGGGTGGCCTTCGGAGCTCCATCAGCATGTCTCCTTGTGATTGGTCGATTCGGATGCTGAAGTCTGAATGACAGGAAGTGGAGTGTGAGATCTGCGTGGTTGATGGACGGAGGTCAAAGTTCCGGGTTGCAGGGTGGGGAAAGGTCACCTGTCTTGAGTTATGGTCATGGGGACGACTCTGACGCAAGTGATTAGCGCTAGGGGCAAGCGGATAGAGTTCTGAGCTAACGCTAGCGGTTAATGATCCTGTGCTTCGATTCCATGGTCAGAATATCTGTAACGTTTAATACCTCATTACTAATAACGTTTTACCTCAGCAGTGTCGAGAATCACATGGACCAATCTCATCTGCCATTTTCTTATTACAGACGATATCATATAGTCTAATCTTATCCTATATCATCGTGTATGACCTCATGCTATATTACCTGATAATAGTTGATCACATCCTATGCCATATTATCAAATATCTTCTTTATATATTATCTCATCTGGTATCATCTATCATATTTTCTTATTTCTTGTCTCATGAGTGAACGTAGCTGTATCACTATCCATCACCTCCCATTATTCACACATCGTGTCCTTCACATTTAAATTCACACAATCTACATCTTTATAAAACAGTTTTATTCCATCCTGAAATCATTTAGAACTGCAGTTTTACAAGGTGATGATTCTCCTCTCTCTGTCTGTCAATGTGTGTAGCTGTGATCTGTAACAAAGAAGACATTGATTATGATACAGAAGTAACCAATGTTTTCTGTCGACTCAGAGACATTAATAGCAGCTGGTGGCCCGGTCGGTCAGCGTGTCTACATCTGTTTCTTTATGGCAGTGATTGAAACAACAATGTCCCCGCTAATTTGGCCCCCAGAGACTAACACTGCGTTCCGCCACCATTAACTTCACTGAGCTGTTTATCTACCTGCCGTTCATGTCCGTCCCTCCTCATCCATGACACAGAGCCACTATCCAACGCGACCGCACACACTGTATGAACATACATCTATATTAAGTACCTGTCATTGAGTCATCTAGAACCGTATAGGCATGTTTAATGTCAATATGTTATATATTTAATAAGGATTGTCAGAATCGCTTATTTTGTAGGCTATTTACTGAAATGTGTGATTAAGTCACATTTTGTCATTTTGCAGGCGCATTTATCCAAAGCTCTTTAAATTAGTTTACATTTGTGTTCTTACATTCTCTTGTTTAATTTGCTCACGGTTCTTTGGCTGCTGGACCACCACCAGCATAATCTCCCTTCACGGATGAATAAAGCAGGATTCTGTCTCTCGTTATGTGTTCTCGTTAGGCTTTGACCATTCAGGACGCGTTTAGAGGGGTGAGGGGCGGGTCCTTAGGTGATCCAGGTGAGGTCCTCCTGAAGCAGTAAGAGGAGGGGGGTTTACTGATCAGAGGGGGCATAGCTGGAGGCTGGTAGGCGAGGAGGGGGGAGTGGGGAGTGGGGGGGGGGGGAGTGGGGGGGGGGGGGATAGCGGGTGCGCGGGGGGGGGGGGGGGGATCACCCCGGGCCCCTCCTGGCCAAGCGTGTGATTGATAGAGAGAGCTGACGAGCGAAGGGCCCGGTGTCACCCTCCAATTAAATAACTCTCAGACCCCCGGCTCATATCCCCCCCCTCTCCCCCCTTCCCTTCCCTGCCCTCCCTTCCATGACCCCCTCTACCCTGCACACACTCTCTCTCACACACACACACACACACACATACTTTTCCCTCCTTTTTCCATCTATCTTCACACACGTCCATACTCACATATATACACACACAGGCAACCCCAGGCACATGGGTACACACATGCACACACAAACAAACACACATGGGCACACACCCACCCACACACACACACAAGGAAACATAAAATGCATCTATAGAGGCAACCACACACACGCACACACACAAACACCCGAACAAGTATACAGTACAGCTATAAAGGCAACCACACAAACACACACACACATAGACACACAAGGATTTATATAGAGGAACACACTAGAGCACGCACACACAATAAGTTACCTCAAATTGTGTGTGAGTTCTTTTCATCTCCATTCATCCCTTTAGGAATCTGCTCTTTAGGCAATTCAGCTGATTTATCCTGCTCTCTCTCTCTCTCTCTCTCTCTCTCTCTCTCTCTCTCTCTCTCTCTCTCTCTCTCTCTCTCTCTCTCTCTCTCTCTCTCTCTCTCTCTCTCTCTCTCTCTCTCTCTCTCTCTCTCTCTCTCTCTCTCTCTCTCTCTCTCTCTCTCTCACACACACACACACACACACACACACACACACACACACACACACACACACACACACAAATACACACATACTGCTGGTGTATTTGATGAAGCCACCTTTAATCTCTCCCATTTCGGTTGATTCGCCAGTAACCCGATCCGCGCGTTTTCTTCCCTTTTTTTCCTTGTCGTCAGCGCGTCTCCCAGTCTTCTGCGCGTTTCACCGGGCGGTCTGTATATGTTAACCCGGCTGCTGATTGCCTTTCCTCGGCTGGCAGACAGGGGCTGCTCAACTGTTAGTTTGGGTCAGCGGAGCTCTCTCTCTCTCTCTGACAGCCCAGACAATGAGAGCTTGACGGTTATACCGAATTATGAATATTCCTCGGATGACAATATTACGATGGAACATTTTTTTGTTCTTCAAATAGCGAAGCGTCAGGCTTTTTTTTGCAATTGCAGAATTGTATCAGGCTTGTTCCTATACATAAAAAATGAATCCAATGAAAAGCTTTTTTTCTTCACCACTCCGAATGGAACAAGACATTGTCTGGCGTTCATCTTCATACACCACCACGTGGAAAAGATACCAGCGTGGCCCGAGACACTGCCTGTATAGGCCGGCCCACTATACACACGGTGCAGCCGACACATTCCCTGAGACCATAACATTGGTCATCACGGCGACACTCCAGCAAAATGTATTGAAGGTAATTAGGGAGCGTGGAGGTTCTGCTCTCGTCCGAGGGGGGTATGAGCGCGCGAGGCGTCGCTTGTTCGTCGACCGCTTCTGAGGAGGTCACGCGACTTATTTTCAGCCAAATAATTGGATTTGAAACTTAACTTTAGAATGAAATTATTTATAGGGCCACAGCACAAATTGGCGAAAAAAAGAGACACTGGCTGTGTAGACGCTTCCGTCAAAATGTGAACGTGTTCGTTTGCCAGACAAAACCTTGTTAAAGTTTTTTTCAGGAGTACGAGGAATAGCACGGGCTGCTGCTCGGTGTAAAACACATAACTATGACTTAAACCTCTCGAAAAAGCACTTTAATAATAATTATGATTAATAATTATGATGAATAGGCCTAATGACCACATTACATTGTGTCACGGCAGATGTTGAACGGGTGACGGTCCGGACCTTGTTGCCATGGAGACGTCAGTAGCCTTCCCCGTTGGTCGAGTGGCCCTCGTTCACAGGATGTAATGTACAGTGAAGATGTCTGCCATCTGCCTCAATAAAAGTTGGCGAATTTGAGAAAAATCGCTCTCCAATGATCAAGGCCTTTCTGCCAAATACCCAAAACTAATATCTACTTTTGGCTTCCTCGGCTGTGCGATGGGTTTCCGGTCCACCAATCTGAGACTTTATAGTTAGAGAGGGGTTGTTTTGCTGGGAGAAGCAATCTGGGTCTGGTCCCGTATTGTCTCTGTCCGTCCCCGCTTGGGTCCATCTTTAGCCGGGGTCCCGCAGCTGGGCTTCCCCGGCCCCGATAAACACACACACACACACACACACACACACACACACACACACACACACACACACACACACACACACACACACACACACACACACACACACACACACGTACGCACGCAAACACACACGCACGCAATCACACGCACACACACACACACACACACACACACACACACACACACACACACACACACACACACACACACACACACACGCACGCACGCACACATTGCGCAGCCGGAGAGGAACGGAACATTCCTACTTGGGTGAGAGAGAGAGAGAGAGAGAGAGAGAGAGAGAGAGAGAGAGAGAGAGAGAGAGAGAGAGAGAGAGAGAGAAAGTGTGAGAGGGAGAGAGAGGAAGGGAGAGAGAGGGGGAGAGAGAGGGAGGGAGGGAGAGAGAGAGAGGGAGAGATGAGAGGGAGAGAGAGAGGGAGCGAGAGGGAGGTAATGTGATCGGACTTTAGTTGCTCGCCGCATCACTGCCAAGGGTGCGCATTTACGCGCGAATCTATAGCCGATCTCCAGCGATAAGGCTCATCCACCAGGACTACTTCCATTCGGAAAACTTCCTCTCAGTTTTACAATACCTCAATACATTCCGTGTGTTGCTTTTTTTTGTCGTACATTGGAAATCAACATCAACTTTTACCCGAGGCTGCTGAGACGTTTGCGGTGAACTTCATCTCTTCATCTCGCTGTTGTGAGTATTTTCAATCCATTTCACACAAAACTGCGTGTGTGCTCCCCCTCTCACGCCAAGGCGTTCCGCGTGAACCCGTGTCCGACCGGGGGCCGCTGAGGGTCGACTCCGTCGTCCTGAGTCCCCTTCCCTCCCCAGTCATTAGTATTCTGGAGACGGACGGCTCCTGCGGCGACTGTCGTGCCTCTCTGTGCGCGCGGCGCCGCGCTCTGGACCGCGGTGACCACCACGTCCCTCCGCGGTGACCACCACGTCCCTCCGCGGCGACCACCACGTCCCTCCGCGGCGACCCCCACGTCCCTTCGCGGAGACCACGACGTCCCCCCGCAGCGACCACCACGTCCCTCCGCGGTTGTTACGTCGGGTTACGCGTATTTTATTTGTTTGTTCCGGATTCCGTCAAAGTTAAAAGCGTGCGATGCCACCGCGTCGTTACGGTGAAACCCGGAACGTGTTCCACCTCTAAAGTGCCGGCACTGCGGAACAGGTGCGTCTCGCCAACTTTCCTGCGGTTTTGGGGTGTCAACATGGAGATGGATCCCTTCATAATAAGCATGAATATTCAAATGTTCCCTAAATCGTGTTTGGGAAGGAGAGGGACGATCCAGATGGGACTGTGCGTTTCAAAGTTTCTTTACATGTCGTTCAAACCGCCACATCATGCAATATAAAATGCCCAAACCTGCGATACGTTCCAGAATCTCTGGGGAAATATTCAGATATTTTAATAAAGATTGTTGATTTCTATGTTCGGCCCCCTTGGACAGAACACGGAGAGTTGTTGAACAGTTGCTTATTGAAACATCCCCTTAGGATCGACCGCCGGTCTCCTGTCTCCCCTCCTCTCCCCTTTTCCATTCCTCTCCTCTCTCGCTGCCTCCTCTCTGCTGCAGAGATCCGTTTGTTCGGTTGGGAGTTCAGTCCACTTGAGACAATTTCAAGTAGTATTCACTGTAGAGTTATTTTGCATTTCATAAATTGCTCGTTTATCTGCAGCGGAAATGATAAGCGACTCGCTGTGGATGGCAGCAGCACTTCTGCAGACTCGAGGGGGTTATTACATCGCCGTCACTGCGCTCAGTCCCTTTTCAATTAACCAATTTACAGTATCTTTGTTAATGTAATACCACTTAGGCTATCCATATAAGATGTTATGGGAGCAAAATAAAGTGCTCATTAATATAACGATTTAAGCCCTGGTCAATTCCAGATACAGAGGGTTTATTTATATTTAATCACTTGATACAACCTCAGCAGAATCTTCCACTAACACAAAACCCTCCAATTAAGAGTACTTTTTAATGTCCAGCCTTTGGTTTTTTTTAGAGGTGATGTGCTGTATTGTGTTGTGAGGTGAAGACCTTTGAGTGATTGAACTCGGCGGTGTTTCTGCAACGGTTTCAGCCGACCATAGCTGCAGTGAAATGTGTTTCTCCAGCGAGCGGTGTGGACCCAGCCCCCCTCTCCATCCCCTGGCATCCTTCCTGACACTGAGTCAATGTGCATTGCAATGCATCAAATCTATTCCGCCTTTACTGGGATTCTGTGCCATGCACTCAATTATGAGATGTAATATAAAGAAATATAGTGGAGAATATAGTGGGAGAATAGTCCTATTCTCCTGCTATATTTCTAAAATAAAGAGCTTAAATCCTTTCTGCATTACATGTAGCCTATTCTTAAAGCCTACAAGTATGTAATTTATCCCACACAGTAAGCTGTGGAAGGCCTATAGTTGTTTTTTCAATGTCGTGCATTCAGTTATTGATGGTTAGGTAATGGCCAGCATTGCAAGAATAAAGAATGAGGCAAAGCACGTTGAAAACAAGTTATCAATACTAATCTCAGTGTATTAAGGCCATTAGTAGGGGGCGCACACACCTAATTCATCTTCAATGAATACCTGCTCTGATCCATCTGTTGAGGAAAATTATAATAATTATATTTGCTTTCACTTATTCACAGTATAAAGTGACGTTCGATTAACACAAACTACAACAAGGACATATCTCACAGGCTTTAAGAGGACAGACTTCAGTGCTGAAGTGTGCATTGTGTGACTGAGCATGGCTGGCCTGTTCAAGGTGCGGATGGACTCTGAGGGTGAACGTCCTTCTGTCCTCCGCGTAGCAGGATAGTGATCAGCACACATCCCGGCCTGTCACTGTGGTGTGTGTGTGTGTGTCCCATTCCCTGCCAGAAGGTCCTGGGTTCGATCCCCTGATCTTCCCCAATCTTAAGGCATCCCCGAGGAACGACATCCCACCTTAACCGGCGACCTGCTCCTTAATGACTGGGTATACCTGGATCCCCTCTCTATTTTGGGGGTACGCCGATGCGATGACTTTAAACCTGGGGGTCCACCGGGGAGCCAGCTTCCACGGGGTGATTAAGACGGAGCCCCCCCCTAGCCCCCCCCGGTCGCGGGTGCTTTCGCAGCAGTGTCTACGCTGTGATTGAAAAGAGTATAAAAGAGCGGAGGTATGTGATTGGCTACTAAGCGCTGGTAATCCTGTTGAGAGTCGAGCAAATGGGATTAGAGAAGAAGAGGGAGGAGGAGGAGGGTGAGAAGTTAGAGAGAGGGGAGAGGAAGAGAAGGGGGGAGGTACATTGGGAGAAAGGGGGGGACGACGACGGGGGAGAGACTACAGGAATCAGAATAGGAGGAGGTGATGATTTGGAGAGCGAGGGGGAGAGGGAGGGAGAGAGAGAGAGAGAGAGAGAGAGAGAGAGAGAGAGAGAGAGAGAGAGAGAGAGAGAGAGAGAGAGAGAGAGAGATAAAGCAGCTCTGTTGATACAGATGGTTTAGTGTATGCCTGATTCCATGTCACCACACACATACCTTCTCGCCGGGGATGGATTTAAACTCTCATCATGAATGAAACTGAAAAACAAAGGGTACTTCCATACCAGCGTTCCCTCTTCCTCTCTTCCTCTTTTCCTGTCCCTCCCTTCCCCTCTCTCCCATCCTCTATTTACTCCTTTCTCCTGCCCTCTCCATATTTTCTGAATTCTTTCCTCTATCGCTTCCTTTCTCTCCTTCCCTGTTCTCTTCTTTCTCTCTCTCTCTCTCCTCTCCCTGCCTCCCCTCTCCCCTCTTCTCTCATTCTCTCTCCTCCCCTGCTTTCGCCCCTTCTCTTCTTCTCCTCTCTCTCCTTCCACTCTCTCATCCTCTCTTCTCTCCCCTCGATCCTCACCTCTCACCCCCTCTCTTGGGGGGACAGAACAGAAGCACTCGTTTGTCTGTTTGGGTCAAACCCCACTAACTCCCCCCGCCCCAACCACACACACACACACACACACACATACCCACACACCCACACATCTCGATCCCCATTGCCACGGCGATGCAGCAGCCAGGCCTGAAGACAGCGCTGCTCCATTTTTACCACCAACCGTAAATCAACCATGTAGCACATGACACACACACACACACACAAACATACACCCGCAGACACACAAACTAACACACACAGCATCTGCCATGATGTCTGTTTATGTTGATTGTGCTTTTTTGTAAAAGAAAGAGATACTGTTTGTGTGCGTGTCTGTGTCTGTGTGTGTGTGTGTTTGTGTCTTTGCTTGCGGGGAATAGCGAAATAAGTAGTAGAGCTTAGCTGTGTGTTTGAGTGAACACATGTGCTCCGTGAGAGCAAAAATGCGTACACACATTGGTGTGCTTGCATGTCTGCTTCCATAAATATGTGTGAGTGAATGTGTGTGTCCTGGTGTGTTTATGAAATGACATGTGACATATGTGGGTATGCATTATGTATGAGGGTATCTATGCATCATGTCTGTGACAGTGTCAGTGTCAGTGTGTGTTTGCATGATGGTGTAGTAACATCAAGAGATTATGTTAGATAGGTCTGGATCCTCCTCCTCCTCCTCCTCCTCTGCCTCCTCCTCCTCCTCACACCACCCCTGCAGTAGTGTCAGTAACACCCCAACCTTCTCCTAGAGAGAGAGATGTCCCCAGCACCGCA
The DNA here is from genome assembly GCF_964030765.1 of Micromesistius poutassou. Taxonomy (NCBI): domain Eukaryota; kingdom Metazoa; phylum Chordata; class Actinopteri; order Gadiformes; family Gadidae; genus Micromesistius; species Micromesistius poutassou. The sequence continues at coordinate 15,591,505 of NC_140281.1, read as the reverse complement.
AATCAACACACAATCAGGGCCTGATGTCAGAATCTCCCAAGGCAAGGTGACGCCCGATCAGCAGTCATTTCATCCAATGTTAATTACCTACAAGCTGTAATGATCTGCGTTCACGCAGGGAAACACTGACCCTCCTCATCTCACCACCGGTTATCACATTTATTTTTATTCCTGCTCGCCAGCTTTTAGATGAGAGAAATATGGAGAGTGAAAAGCTGGTACGTGTAAAATGTAAGAGAAGAACAAGGCTTTTTCTTTGCTCCCTGCTTCCTTGTGTCCAACATCCTGCTGGTACTTGACTTTATTGCAATGAAAAGACATATGGTGTGGTTTCTGTTGTTCAGCGTCTACAAGCAGATCACCTGCTGGAGTCGTGTTCTATACTCCTCAGGAATCCTTCGCCAAACCAGAGTTGGATTGTCCGCCTCTGTTATCTTCAAAGAGTCAGGTCACGTTTAGTTGTGCAGCTCTCCCTCATAAATACATTCTCATCAAAAGGGCTTTCCAGGTCAAATCTGACTGGTATAAAAGACTGGCATTATTTCCCTATGGTGAGGTGTGGTTACAAAGTTTGAAATGGTTTCGGTTTCAGTAGTTTAGGTTTAAGGTAAGATATGGTTATGTTTAGGTATTGGGTATAGATTGTTACATTTAGGTATTAGGTAAGAGATGGTTACAGTTAGGTATTAGGTAAGAGAGGGTTACATTTAGCTAAGGGATTTGGTGTGGTGGCATCTGGGGGAAAGCATTGCATCATGGGAATCTCCATATGAAAGTTCTGTACATATAGGTCTCTAACACAGAACAAGCTTCTAGGAATCCGCCGCTACTACTATCTTGAGTCAGCTATATCGTTGTCATTTGCCTATGGTTAAAAATAATAACCTGCTGACATTATAGCAGAAGATCAGAATCAGGATAGCGGCGTGACACAGTTCTCTGTTCGTTCCTGGAAACCTGAAAAACGCCTCTGACATGTGAGATGTGTTTTTTCTCATCTGTCACAACGTGACGCTCGTCTCTGTTTTGACAAGTCATTGTGCTTCATCGAGCTTCTGGGGGAAATCTGTCACAGCCTGCCAATGATACTGTCCCTCTTCCCCTCGCAACACCACCACCTCCACCACTGCAACCGCACCACCACCTCCACGATCCAATGATACTGTCCCTCTTCCCCTTCCTACACCACCACCTCCACCACTGCAACCACACCACCACCTCCACGATCCAATGATACTGTCCCTCTTCCCCTTCCTACACCACCACCTCCACCACTACAACCGACACCACCACCTCCACCACTACAATAGAACAGAATACTTATGTCATTGAACTACAACCACTGTTACCATATTCACCAGCTCCACCTACTCCCCTCTCCATTGCCACCCTCACCCCCATGATAACTCCTCTCCATCTCCATCACCCCTGTCTATGGGACTACTTCCACTCCCAACACCTCCACCTTTTCTCCCTCTCTTGCTCTACCACCCCAACCGGCCTCACTCCGGACTCCTGTCACCACCACCACCACCACACCCCCCCATCTCCACTACAATCACTAACACCTTGTCCACCCCATTCACCACCCTCCCAACCACCAACACCTTCATCTTCACCACATTCCCTTTCCCCCGACCCCCCCCGCGGAAGTTGACAGCAACAGAGGGAGAAAGAGAGAGAGAGATAGACAGAGGGAGAGAGAGAGAGAAAGAGGTAGAGACAGACAGAGAGAGAGAGAGAGAAAGAGAGAAACAGAGTCAGAGACAGAGAGAGAGAGAGAGTGCAAGCCAGACAGAGAGAGAGAGAGAGAGACAGACAGAGAGAGACAGAGACAGAAGGAGGCAGAGAGAGAGAGACAGAGTGTGAGGGAGAGCGTGTCCACATCTGAGCGCCATCACTCTGCTGACAGCTCTGATTTATTTATAATCCGGTGATGAGGGCCGGGGCCCACACACATATCATGTGGCTCGTTAGTGTTCTCGGGGCGTTCCACGCCGCTCTTACAGAGAGACGAGACGTCCCGCCGCGTGACACGCCTCATGACCTAGTGCCGCTCAAAGTCAACAGGATTGGACGGCCCGCGCTGAAATGCACTTTGATTGTTACTCCGGACACCTGCCCGGGGTGTTTCATTGAGTCTGAAGCCCCCCCGCACCGGGCAAGCTGCAAAGACACCTTCCCCTCATTCAGATTCCTATTAACATTTTGACCAATTCCACCTCAACGCTTATAATCAATTGTGTGGATAGTGTGTGTGTGTGTATGTGTCTGTGTGTGTGTCTGTGTGTGTGTCTGTGTGTGTGTGTGTGTCACAGTGTGTGTATGTTTGTGGGTGTGCATGTGTGAGTGCGTGCATGCGTGTGTGTGTTTGTGTGTGTGAGCGGGTGCGTGTGTGAGTGCGTGTGTGCTTACTTGCGTGCGTGTTTTGTGTGTGTGTGTATTTGTGACAGTGTGTGCGCACACATACCCGATAAAGGACAGGGTGTTGACGCTCTCTACATATTTACCCTCCACTCATTTGAACCCGCGTCTTTCATTATTGTGGTGGGAAGACGGTCGTTCCCGTCGCATCAGCAGGCACGCCGCGTTCCCTCGGAACTAAACTGCGGTCACCGAGGTAATTCCGCTGACACTGGTGTCTCTTTCCCCCTCTCACTCACTCGCTCTCTCTCTCTCTGTTTTTCCCCCTCTCTCCTATCTCTTTCCCCTATTCTCTCTCTTTCTCCCGACAGACGCCAATTTACCCCGGGCAGTGGGGCTGGGCAGGCTCCGTCTCCGCTCTCTTTGGTCATCAGCGTCCACGCTGAGAGAGAGAGAGCGCCACAGCCAGGCTTTGATGTCAACTACCGGGTCGGGCGGCGAAGAGCGCGCTCGCGGCCTTTAATGTCAGCTCTCTGGCTACAAAGTGGAGGGAATTACCTGGCTTTGATCTGCAATCAGGACGGGGCCGAGAGCCGTGACGACGCCGGCCTTCAGATCTCGGACCTCTCTCTCTCTCTCTCACACCATCCCTCCCTCCGCAGCCTTGAACGCCCGTCGAGCCGAGAGGTCAGGGCCCAGCCGCCGCCGACCGACACCTGAGGACGCCTTAATTCCCCACTTCTGACTTCCGTGTTGCGTTCCTTCCTTGTTCCTGTCTCACATTCGTTGACTCCACTCCTGGCCAACCCGAGCAGCTGTTTTTTCTTTTTTGTTCTTTTGAGTTTTTTTTGTTGGAGTTTTGTCTTCCCTCAAGAGGGGCCCAGATGTCGGGTTGTACGTGCCCAGGTGTGCGTCGGGCTCTGGCTCTACTGGCGCTGCTGGGGTCCCTGGGGGGCAGAGGATGCTGGGGATCAGACCCCGGCTCGGGGGAGCTGGAGGGCCCGGGCTCCCGTCCCACACTCAGGCACAAGCGCAGCTGGGTCTGGAACCAGTTCTTCGTGCTGGAGGAGTACACGGGAAACGAACCCCTCTACGTGGGCAAGGTAAGGGACCGTGTCGGTACAACAGTGTGTTGATGCTGAATGTGTTAGCTGTCTAGGTCTTATGTGCTCCTGTCTAGTCACTAAAGCTTGGGCGTTAACACATGTTCGATTCTCGCTGTGGCCACCCATTCTAGGTAATTATGCCCTCCAGGTGTTGTGAGAAATTTCAGATCAAAGTGTCCATCAAACTGCATACACTTTGTATACATTTCCAACACGGGGAATTCATCAGTGGATTCCGACATGAATTTTTTCTTTTTTCGACATGTTTTATTCTTGAAAACTGGCGTACTAACAAAATATGATCAGACTGAAATCTTACCGTTTGACCACAGCTAAAAACAATCTAATTGTTAGTAAAAAAAGGGGCATGTGCGATATACACACAAACCAGCACAAGCACAAGCACAAACACCTGCCCACACATACACACACGCACACACTGTGAATATATGTTCAGAACTTGGGGGTTTCTGTTTGGTAAATGAAAAGTAGACAGAGGAGAGACTTTGGTGCAGTTGATCAATTATTAAGGAGAGGGAATATAAGAACTAATCTTACAATCTGCCCAAGCCTCTAAAAACCCTCTGCATGGTTCTACTAAAAGCTCAGAGCCAAAAACCCTGCTAGGAGATTACTCTGACAAAATCACTCATGAATTCAGAACATGGCGAGAAAGCAAATCTACTAAAACTTTATTAAAGACGGGATTCCAAACGACATTGTGCAGGGCTAAGCTGCGTTCACTTTATGGCTTTTTTAATCTCTCTTGTTTGAGGGTGAAAGGTTGGCAAAGTAAGTTTCTCTAAATGCTCCTTAGTGTAACTGTTTATTAGCAATTAGCACTTTTAGCAGTGTTGTCTGTGTGTAATGAACCAGTTAGTTCTGATTGGCTGTTGCTCTCTGGGCTTGGATGGGAACAGCTTGATAATGATAGTAGCTACCAGCGGAAGTTTGGGCCAAGACAAAGCCCAAAATGTATATTATTAGCCATGGACAATATTGGCATTGGCTTTGACAGAGAGCTATTACCAAGCAACAAGCAGCTCAACAACCATGTCGCTTATTTGAAAAGCAGGGAAACGGACAACAGGATTTCCGGAAGAAGAGTTAGTAGTCGACAGCTAGTCGTCAATTTGCAGTTGGCAGTTAGAAGTTGGCTACTAGTCACTTATGAGCAGGTCGTCGACTGATGAGCAGTCTATAAGCATTCGGCTAGTATTTAGCTGACAGTCAGCTAGGAATGGGTTTCTCAACCCATGGGTCAGGGACCGGCAGTGGCACCAGTCCGTGCAGCAGTGGCTCCTGGGCCGCACTCCAGCACTTGAAAACATACCATATTATTGACTGAGTAAAACATTTGTTCATATGGGCTAAATAGTAATTTACCCATCAGACCAGTCAACCAAGCACATGTCCCATCAGTAACAATCACGGCCACTTAATTCTGACTTACATTTTAATTTGGCGATTCATATTCAGTCTTATTTATGTAGGTCTGAGTGGAACCCAGAGGCAGAGGGTCAAGCACGACAGGGCCTTGGCTCGATAGATGGCAGAGCTAGGAGCCCTCTAGCACTCGGCTAGGAAGCGGCTAGCTGCCAGCTAGCTGCCATGGCAGGACCTTCTAACAAGAATCCAACCCCTCTAACGCTTGTTTTTTGTTCTATTTCGGTCCTATTTTGTTCTGCTAAATTACGTTTCATCGGTTCCGCTCTTTCTGCACATTAATCGCCATCGTCGGCGTTGTCCCGACCCGTCTCTGTCCTCGCAAGCCCATTTCCTCTGAATGACTCCAGGAGGAATTAGGCTCATACTGTGGTGTGTGTGTGTGTCTGCTGTCTCATTGGACAGAGGGTTGCCGTAGCCTCAGGAACAACATTGCACAGTCTAAATCAAAGCAAGCATATTTGTGACACAATCGGGGATAAGATACGGGTCATATATCTTGTGGACCACAAAATAAGTTGTGGAAATATATTTTTATGCATTTCAGTATATCAGATCTGGGTGTGGGCTGTCTTCCCAGAATATCCTGCAGTTTGAGCGTCTGAGTAAAGTGACGGCCTCAGACGATTCGTCTTGTGTCGATATTCAAACTCTGTAAACACTCTTTCACGGATCCGGCCTGAGCAGTTTATGTCATCCAGTTTGTGGAGGGAGAGATCAATGTAAAAATCACTGTGTTCCTTTATAAATGTCTTTCAGATGTAAATATGTTACATAACTCGGGTGGAGCGTCGATATTTCAGTTTTTATAAGGTCCAAATAAAGTTTAGTTTTGACATGGTTTTCACCCAGTGGGATAACGATTTAATTCGGTCTCTCTGCTGGGGAATTCCTTGTTTTCACGGTTCTTTCAGACTTTCAATTTGAATGTATTACATTCTACAGTCTTATATAAAGCAAGCCTGTGTTAACTATTTTAAACAGACAACAGTATTGAATTAGTGTTAATAAAATGGGTTCTTGTCCATTTAGATAGTTTCCTTTATCCTCCCTGAGGGAGAAGTTGACTGGATGTTTCCAGTCTTCAAAGTAGGGCAGGAACTAACAATTCTTTTTATAGATGATCTATCTCACAATTATTTTTCTGATCAATCAATGAATAATTTAATCTATACAATGTACTGATTAACAGATAATTCAATCACAAGTTACCAGAGTTCCAAGTGTTATCTTAAATGTGTTTGGTTTAATTAAGCAGCCAAGAAAACCAAACAAAATTTCTCATTTGTACTTGATAAATGACTTATGAAACATATGAAAATAAATGACCAATATCAGATTTGATTGACTGATCTATTAATCCACTCATCGTTGCAGCCCTATGTCAAAGTAAAAGTCTGCAGCAGGGTTTTTATATGAAGTGGCCCATCTGGCTTTAAGTAGCACAGTAAAGAAGTAAGGAAATGAGCTGAGCTCAGCGGGTGGTGCGACTCTGACATCAATCCTGCATGCTTAGAGCGGGACAACCGCACTCCTTCATCCCTCCCTCCCTCACTGGCCCGACCAGCAACAGTGGGCCTATGACACTCCTATATAAACTAGGGTTCCCCTCTACTGTTCCCCGCTTGGCATCTGGCCGCTAGCGCAACAAAATAATGAAGACAACATGAATAAGAGATTGTGTAATACCTCAGGGATGGAATTTATGTTTGTTGCGGAAATTCCTATATACTGGTAGCTGGACGCGGTGGCGTAATAAAACAAATATTACTACAACATTGTATTCCTTTCAATGACAACAATATGCCTTCCAAAACCTGTCGACAGCCAACTGTCAAAAATGGGCAGAGCGGATTTAGCATGGTCGAGTGAGCATGTTCGACTAGAGAGAGAGAGAGAGAGAGAGAGAGAGAGAGAGAGAGAGAGAGAGAGAGAGAGAGAGAGAGAGAGAGAGAGAGAGAGAGAGAGAGAGAGAAGGCTCTGGTCGGACACTCCTGCTTGTGAAGAAACCGTAGCAGCAGAAACAGTAGCAGTCTGCCAGTTTGTTTTAATGCATTCTGTCAGATTGGGCGTCTCACCAGAGCACGTCTCATTGAGTCCTGGCATGGGGATGTCACAATGTCACTGAGATCAACGCACGTGTCATGGAACTGGTGGAGACATACATGTGATGCTGGTGTGCGTGTTTAAACAAGTCAAAAGGCCCGCCTCATGTAAACTCACTCATAAACACGCTATTCTATTTCCTATCTGGTGTCAGTGCGACCACGTGTTGATGTGTATATATGTAAAGAAAACAGGATGGCTAAATGTTTGCATACCATGAGGGGGAATTTACCTTGTTGAGGGAATTCATGTTTCTAAGATACACGTCTGCAAATGCGTACATTTCACTGCATACTTGTATGCATGTAATAAATAAAACTCTTGAATCTTGAAAATCTTGAATCTAAATAACCAAAAGTGCGTGAGGAATGACAAACTTTATCGAGTGGTTTCACTTTGTATATATCGCTCGTGATTTAAGTAAGTATTACACAAGACCTTTTCTTTCCGTCAGTTTTCCATATTCTCGATGAACCACAGATAAGAAACAACAAAAACTTGGGAACACAGAGCAGGCGTCTGTTTGCCCAGCTCTGTTTTGTAGCCCTTAAGGCGATCGCTGTGGCTCTCAATTTGCATTAGTTTGCCCCCCTAGAGAATTAAGCAGTCCCATTCAATGAATCTCATTATTAATTAATCTATCTTTATGACCGGGCTCCCCGGCCTCTACCTACCCTGTGATGCACCGGCCAATCACAGACATCGATTTTTTTCTTTTGTTGTTTTTGGAATGATGGTGGTTTGTTTTTGGGTGTATTTGTATTTGCTGTAGCTTTTGTTTTTGTGTTGCTGTTTGTATGTTTGTACACTCTTGTTGTGTGTTATTTTTTGTAGTGCCGGTTTGTATGTTCTGGTTTGTATGTTTGTATGTTAATGTTTGTTTGTAAGTTTGTATGTTCTCGTTTGTGGTTTTGCTTGTATGTTCTCGTATGTATGTTTATACATACTTGTTTGTAAGTTCTTGTTTGTAATTTTTGCTTGTATATTATTGTTTGTACGTTTGTATATTAATGTTTGTACGTTCTCATTTGAATGCTTGTCTGGTATTTGTTTTGGTGTTTGCATCAAATGTTCTTGGTTTGTCGTGTAAATCCGTTTTCTGTTAGCTTTTTGTTTGTTAGCTTTAAGTGTCTGGTTTGAATGCTTGTTACGCTGTGCTTTTACACATTGCTTTCAAGAGACGTCTGACGAGGGCCAACAGATATATTCACAAATCACTCCCTTTATTAGCGCTGCCATCTCATTGCCACTGTGGCATCGGCTTGGCATGCGTCTGTTTATGTTTGTCTTCCTGTTTGGCAGATTTTGGGATGGTCTCTTCATCAACCCCCCTGAAGGCACAGCGATGCTGTTGTTGTTGTTGTTGTTGTTGTTATTCTTGATTTAGAACTGAGCGAGTTCACAAACACTCCTCACACAGGAAGCCATTATTACGCCCAGACCGTCCTGATTTAGTGAGATGAGACGGAAAAAATACGGGGGCCGGTCGGATGAAACATTCAATTAAGTTATTTGGGTCCGAGTTAAGGCGGCTTTCGCAGGCTTAAACAGGCTCTTGCTGTTCAACTCTGAGGAAGTCGTCCTTTTTCCTTCCAAAACAAATCAATTTTAAAAGGTCTCTTGGTGGGAGAGGCTCATTCTCATTGCTGTCTGACCTTAATTGGTATTATTGAAAAACGAAAGTCTCAATGTCCCTGAGAATTAAGCGAGCCATTGAAGCTAACAGGAAAAGTAAATCACAGTACTTTATTTGGTATTGGTATTGGTAACAGGAAAGTTATTGTTGAGGTACTTATAAGGTGTTTTCATGCCAATGTAAAGGATGGTTCTCCTACTCTCCCCTCCTTGCGTTGAGGCCCCTCAGGATATTATATCCAATGCATATAAATAACTTATAACATATCTTATAACACAATCTTTAATTCAACAACTCAATTTGATTATTGTCGTACCCCAAATACACAACATTTTTCCTGTATATTTCATGAAAAATTCAAAGGTCTGCAAACAAGTCGGTGAGATAAAGATTAAAAAAAAAAGAACAGACTAAGCCAGTGGCGCTGTTGTCCATGCTAGCCGTCATAATGTTTGTTCCCACATTGTTCCTGCTAAATCCTTGGATAACCTTTATCCCAATATAACCAACGCTAGTGATATTCCCTTTTCAGAACATTCTGGAACATTTGCCTTGCACCCCTTCACACATGGCGTAGTGATGCCGGTAAAGCTAGGCCCAGGGACAGGCCTGCCGACGGCAGTAATACAACACATATGTCTGCCATCCGCCATACAGCTCAACAGAAGAAGGAGAAGAAGAAGGCCGGGCCGAGGCCGGATGTGCTTGAAGTGTGCGCAGCTGAAGACGTCTCTTGTTATTTTCAAGAACATGGCTGTCAAAGAGCAGTTTGAGGAACAAAATAACTTGTTCCGATATTGTCATTGTACAACCTGAAACCGGAAATGACTTTAAAGATTAAAGATTCCTAGTGAGTCCAACAGGTTCTCCTTGGGTAATTACGCTGAGAAGCCGGTTGGATAACACCCCGCTACACTAAGCTAGGACAAAAGCATTCCACCCGCCACTCAGTGCAAACAGGAAAGCGCTATGGAGTACCACTAGCCCCACCACCGCGGGTCAGGCCACGATAGCATCTGCTCCTGTATCGCTAGCATCGCAACACGCAGCATCTGCAGCTACAGGGGGGCCGGGGTGGGAGAGCTGCTGGGGGCCGCGCTGTGGTGGAGATGAGCATGATGCGGGTTGACAGAACAGGACATTATAGCCTACATGCAAGTGCTACCAGGAAACTGAGCTGGGAGCTGGGGGTAGGAACACTCATCAGCTCCCTCCTGGGAGCTTTTGGTGGGGGTCTCTCAGGGGCAGAGACTAGAGAGGCTAGGGATTCCTCATTGGATATAGGGAAGGAGGGACAGGACGGATAGAGCTGCTGCGTGTTAGACAAGCAAAGGTAGTGATCAGGGGATCCAGGGGAGAGATCAGAGGAGGATCCTTCTGGATTACATTCAAAACCGCTTGGATAATGCCACTGAAATGAACTAGTTTCTCTTTACTCACATTTACGCGCCAACATGCAATTTTTGGGCTTGACAGTAGTGCAGAGATCAATATTGTAGTCAGACAGACAGACAAACAGATAGACAGGTGGAAAGTTTGTTCACGTATATCTATCTGTGTGTCTTTCTATGTATGTATGTATCTGTTTATGTCTGTCTGTGAGAGATAGACATGTTAAGCGTTAGAGATCTACAGCCCAGCTATATTTTTGTACTAAAATATATAATGTATCTCTGTGATTGTTTGTGTTTGCAGTGGTGCACCTCACATAAAAATCGTTCAGGAGAATGCCCGTGAGGTTGGAGGCGTTGTGGGCTTGGTGGTGGTGGCTGGGAGGAGATGTAGATAGAGAGGCAGAGGAGGGGTGGTGGTGGTGGTGGGGGGGGGGGGGGTTCAGAAATCATCCAAGAGGTTGTTTCTGCTTGTACTCCCTTTCATGTGTTTTTGTGGTTGGGATATGGCTCATTGAAGTACTTTCTGAAGAGCTGATGTATTGACTTTTAGACACCACCCCCTCCCCTCGACGGGTCAGATCTTGAATAATTCACGACAGAGCCTCTGTCCGTGGCTGGAAGTGTTGGGAGACGCGGTTTGAAGAAAAAACACAGCAAAACACACCCGGCTGGAGCCCCCTCAAGATCACTCAAGGCCTCCGGAACAGCTGGTTGTATCAAATGGACCTCCAAAACACCTGCATGTCTGTAGAAATCAAACAAACACTGGTCCCCAGAGTACCCTGCAAGGGCCTCACAAGTCCTGAAGTCTATCATGAAAAACCTCTGGTCCTCAGAGGTTTTTCAACTCTATTGTGTCAAAAAGACAACCGGTTCTCAGGAAAACCTGCAAGGTCTATTGGCCCTTTTCCACCGACAGTACCAGCTCAACTCGCCTCGACTCGGCCCGCCTCTTTTTGGTGTTTTGATCGCCAAAATGAGGTACCTGGTACCTGGTACTTTTTTAGTCTCAACTCCGTCGAGGTTCCAAGAGAGCTGATCTGATACTTTTGTGTGACGTAAACAGGCTGCTGGCCACTGATTGGCCAGAGTGACGCCACTGGACGAATAATGATGAGTGCAATGTCCAAGCCTGACACCCGACACCCGGCCATACTAGCATCAGCGTTCAGTCAACAATAGTGATTGATTATTGAACATGGCAGGATCAGTGCGCAAGAACACGCCGTGGACCGTGACCATATATGTGTTGTGTATGTGTCGCAGGTTCACGCATGCGTGCTATGATGACCCGCCCACCCATTGAAGAGGTACTTTCTAGATGGAAACACGACGTGCCTGGAACCAAACCGCTAAGTCATGGCGAGTTGAGCTGGTATTGTCGGTGGAAAAGGGGCATAACTGATCAAAAACACACAGTAAAAGAATCACAGCAAACACACACTGGCCAGGGTTTTGCGAGGGCAGTACAATTTTTGTGGAACGACCATCTTGTCCTCTACCCTGCCATTTCAGTGAATAACACAAGGCATTAAATCCTTCCCACTTCTTCCTTCAAAGTGTAATGAGACATTATAGGAATGGGGGGGAGGGGGGCGGGGGCATTTTTCACGGAAGGCCAAATTGGATTTCACAGGGATTTCTGTGTGTGTGATGAGAGGACGTTGACGCCGGGCGCAGGCTCGAGTTTGGCTTTTTGAAATCGCTGGCGAGGAGACGTGGGCCGAGGGAGTGTGAATGTTTCCTCGTCAAAACATCCCCACTCCTCTATTACATCTTCTGCCTTTTATTTCTGAACCCCAGACGGGTCGCTCCCGCTTACATTTACAGAAAAGGACTGGTGTATGTGTACGGGGGAGTGGATGGGTGTTTTCTTCGAGGTGTGTAAATCAAAGCCAGTCAGTGTTCCCTCCACCGATCATCGGACCCTGCCGTGTAGGGGAATCCATCATGATGTGTCGCACGTGACATGAGCGTGCACACACACACACACACACACACACACACACACACACACACACACACACACACACACACACACACACACACACACACACACACACACACACACACACACACACGCGCCGCATTTCGCTCGGAGTGAACACATAACATATGCACACTGTATGGCCAGCGTGTTGCTCAAAGGACCCTAGGAAGACTCAGGGCGCCACCATCTCCCCATCACACCAAACCCCCCCACCCCCCATCATCCCCACATGTTCAACCCACGGACGGCGGCTAGGGCTGCTCTTTCCCTAATTAAATCCACCCATAATGAATCATAGTTCCTAATCCTGAAACAGGCCTGTATTTCCTGGGGGAGGCCAGTGACCTACATGTGCGCAGCTAATGCTAATGCTGCGGGCGGGGTGTGCTAGCACGGCGCTTGCCCCATGAGTGGCTACCCGCTACCTTGCTCCCGCTACGCCTGGAGGGCCGCCCACCCCTCGCCAAGGAACATGAATAGTCATCCTGCGCCGGAGGCACCTTGATCACATTGGCACATTGATCCACGGCGGTTATTTAATTACGCTTTCGCAAAAACGTGACATTGTTTACATGTAGCGACAAACTCTCAGAAACATCAATCAATTTACTTAATATTCAATTTGATGAATTCATTATTTGTTTGTGTACAATAAAGGAAGGGTGGTGTTGTGGATGGTGCTTTGTTGTGTTGGAATATCATTTCGATAAAGGCAGAATTACATGCATGTTCTTTGTGAAGGGGGGGGGATTCCTTTTTTTACAAATGGAATTGGAAAAAGCGCACTCTGGCATCAGGAATGAATTAACGTTTGGAACGTACTGCTACTGCTAATACAAACACCAAAAAAAAAAACACTCACTCACAAAAATAAACAAGAATGTTGCGCCTACATTGTTGTTGACATGACATAGGACGACACACTAACTAAATGGTGCCACACAGAACCATATGGCAACCCTGCCACTAATCAAGTCCCTCCGTGCATTTTAAAACATTTCCACACTTCATTAATTGCGTTTCTTTTCTAATTTCTTTTTTTTTGCAAGCGCTAGAGTGTCCGCCATCTGAAACTGAACCTTCCCCCCATGAGGAGGGCCTATTCATCCTGATACTCCTGATCCAGTCTAATTGTATCACAAAACGCACAAAAAGTCCCAGCGATTAATTACAGCAGCGAGTGTACCAGCTGTTAATCATCAGCGTACGGCATCAATCATGCCGGCCGGCCACATGCGGCTCTGTCACCGTTGACTGGCCTAATTTGCATTGTGTTTCTTTGGCAGTAATGCAGCTATTCTTTGTGATTTACACTTAGCATACATCTGGGGTAATTAAATGGCCGGGCTGAGAACTCTTGTTCTGGCCCTATTTGATTATCGTGATAGCCTATTTGACGGCCGGCCAAAACACGTGTGGTTATATCATTTGCTGTGATTATATTTCACTCTGCATGGATGCTTTATCACTTGCTTGTTTAGTCAATAGAGGAAGGTAAAAGGCTTCTCATATATTTTAATGGCTGCCTCTGCACTCCCGACCTTTATAGAAACCGGTGAGAAAGACGTGGTTTCAGCTCTGCCGGCTGAATACATTATGTCATATTGGATTTCTGGTGGCTTGTTTCAGCTTCCCAATGGAATTGCTATTTTTCTTGAATGTTCATCAGACCACACTTAAGACATCAGTGTTACCTTTCATTTGAATTTTCCATTATTTCTGCCAATTATAGACAACTTTCTTAAACGATAAAATGAGAAAAACAAATTCACCAAACAATCATTAGCTGCAACCCTAATATGTAAAGTCCATTTCCCATTTTAATTTCAATATTCATAGGAGACACCTTTGATGGGAAAGCAAAGGGGATCGGATGAAATCACAGCTGATATCAATCAACCAATCAGCTGTCCTGTGATGCTACAGGCAAAGAACGATTGGCCATTTTGGCATTAGTAAGACCATTAGTAGGAAGGTACAGGACGTTGACTTGCTATGGGGCTTGTGTATCAGAATGAATGATGGGATCATTTGTTGGCAATGCTCCATTTGGTGATGCCTGGAGACAGGGTTGGAGCACCATGAGAAATGCTCTGGAAGTTTCAAGACAACAAACAAATCATATCACGATTTATAACTAACCCATGACCAAAACACCATTACTACCAATAACATTCCTATTCTACAATTCTGACACTTTAGGCCGTCATTGTGATGGGATGTCACCATGTACTCTACGGATTATGCTTCACTAACAATATATTTTAATAGGAGAGAGAGAGAGAGAGAGAGAGAGAGAGAGAGAGAGAGAGAGAGAGAGAGAGAGAGAGAGAGAGAGAGAGAGAGAGAGAGAGAGAGAGAGAGAGAGAGAGAGAGAGAGAGAGAGAGAGAGACATTCACCTCTGCCTGGTGTCACAATAGTGATGACAAATATAGATAATTAATATTTCTGTAGTGTCTCGCTGGTTTATGTATGTGAATGTAAGAGTCTGCGAAACATTCAAAGTAGACAGTGAGCTGCGCTTTATTCTCTAATCTTACAGCTGTACTTTTAATGTGTTGCGTGTTTTCCTGTCGTCAACAAATGTTTACCTCTGAATTTTTGTGTGTGTGTGTGTGTGTGTGTCTGCATTTGACTATCAGATAGACAAAGGTTAGCCCGATAGATAATCTAGCATGCATGTGGGCCCATGTAATATGTAAAGGCATTTGACACCCAGCCAAAAGGTTCTGGGTTTGAATGCCCAAATTCCAGAGTCTACCCGTGGACTTTCTTTGGCAAGATTCCCTCACTGCTACCTGCTCCTTCAGGACATGTCTCTGAATTCACACGCTAATCGTTCCCCATTTGTAGCTTTTACTAAGAAAAGGCGTCCAAATGTATTTTGTCTTTATCTTTTACTTTGAAAATACCTGATACGTCAGTAAAAATTACGGCTGCACACCATCAGTGGCTTTTCATTTGACAACGCTCAATTTTCTCCATCAGGGGTTTTTACTCGGCACAGCCCTGATGTTTCAATAAACACTCAGAATGCACTCCATCAGAGGGTTTACTTTGAAAAGGACCATGTTTCCATGACACTGGGAGTGTTCGGAGGTATGTGCCGGCACAGGGATGGCATCAGGGCCAAAATGTTGCAACCAGCGATGCGATTGGCTGGTCCAAGCGAGTGAGTGAGGGCTTGTTCATGAATCCGGGGCGAGAAATAAATCAAGTCACAGAAATACAATGGAAAGGACTGAAATGAAATGCTTTAAAACGTAACAGTTTGGCCCCGTCAGGATGGTCGTCTTTCAGGGCTCGAGGCCAGAACCCTGAAGAATTTTTGTCCATAATTTGTTTTGGATGAATCAAAGCGGTTGTCTGTAAAGTTTGTATTTGAATAACATGCATGCTGGGTTTATTTACTTCAGTGTTTACTGCATGCAAGTAACCCAAGGACACGTTATTTTTCTCTTTTCCCATGTCCCATTTGAGTTTCATGATACATAACATACACCATACATCTCTCTCTCTCTCTCTCTCTCTCTCTCTCTCTCTCTCTCTCTCTCTCTCTCTCTCTCTCCTAGAAAAGAAAGGTCAGAGGCCACTCCATTTATGAAAGTACAAAAATAATGGATGTAAAAGAGTCCAACTTCTCCTTGGCATCTATCTTTCTTTTTTCTTTTTGCTTTATCACTGCAAAACCAGCCATAGCCATTCTAATAAAAGTCCATCTTTGAAAAGCTGGCCATTGCTCTATCAAATGCACAAAATAAATGAACGAACATCTACTTTTGAAGTTCATCCATCGCATCTTACTTTGTTGATAGTTGGTAGCTTTTACATTGTAAAAGCTGATACATCAATGACACTAAATACTCAGCTTTGAGTTTGAAAAGGCCTGATTTTCAAATGACACAGAATGTTCTCCAATTGAACCCTTTACTTTTGAAAAAGGCCTGTCAACTCTCAGTGACACCCCCGTCATCATCTCCCCATCAGTACCGTCCACTACGGAAGGGCCCGGTGTATCCCAGCAAAGGTGAGGTAGGGGAGGGAATCTGTGAGGGCACGTCCTCTCCCTGGAAGCACGCCCGTTCGTTTCCTTGGTGAGTCGCGAGGAGCCCATCGTCTTGACAGTATTAAATTACAGCACAGGGCTAAGGCTACGCTAGGGCTACGGAGTGATTGGGAAATGGATTGAGTTATGATCCGGCTTGTTATTGAGTTCCCCTCCTGATATCCCTCTGTAAGATGAAGTCTGAGAGACATGAGTGATTTACTGTGTTTTCTTGTGCCGGCCGGGGACTAAATCTAAAAGATATTCTCTGCTGGAGCGTGTGTGTGTGTGTGTGCGTGCGTGCATGTGTGTGTGTGTGTGTGTGTGTCTGCGTGCGTGCGTGTGCACCTGTGTGTGTGTGTGGGTGTGTGTGTGCGAGTCTAGTACACACATCAGAAAAGTAGCTCTTCCCAGAGGCCCTCCCATGCCTGGGTGTTAGCACGCTATTGTACTGTTTGAAGTACCGCTGCTGTTTGTGTTCCCTATAATCCCATTGGCTCCGAGCACGACAGTTGGCAGTTAGGGAGAGAGAGAGAGGGTATTATCCCTGCCTCGTTTCTACCTCTCTCTCTCTCTCCCTCGCTCTCTCCCTCTCCCTCTCCCTCCTCAGGCACTACGCCTCAATAACACCTTCGTCTTCCAGGTTTTTCTGTTTCCTTTCGTTTCAGGGTGTGTGTGTGTGTGTGTGTGTGTGTGTGTGTGTGTGTGTGTGTGTGTGTGTGTGTGTGTGTGTGTGTGTGTGTGTGTGTGTGTGTGTGTGTGTGTGTGTGTGTGT
The DNA here is from genome assembly GCF_964030765.1 of Micromesistius poutassou. NCBI lineage: Eukaryota > Metazoa > Chordata > Actinopteri > Gadiformes > Gadidae > Micromesistius > Micromesistius poutassou. The sequence goes on along the minus strand of NC_140281.1, from coordinate 15,574,642 downwards.
GTGTGTGTAGTTTTTTGGGGTATAAATTTCCCCCGAGAGCCCGGCGATGGTCCAAATTCCCCCGAGCAGGGGGAGATTTATAGAGGGGGTACGCTCCCTCCCCGACGCCACGCCACAGAATATCAGAGCCACTCGTGGGTTTACGGCCTGCTGCGGTGTTGTTCTACTGTTGTGCTTTTGGGCTATTTACGACAGAATCTGAAATCCCGGTTTTGAGGTCAGATCAGTTCCCGGGAGAAGACGCAGGGAGTACAGCGGAACTTGTAGTGAGGAGGAGTAGAAGGAGGAGGAGGAGGAGGAGGAAGAGGAGGAAGACAGAGCCAGAGAGGAATCAGCAAAGCAGAGCGGTTTGCTGGCGCTCGTCCTGCGGTCGGCGGCCACGCCCCGCTACTTATTAACGAGCTCTTCCGAACTCGGACTCCCGATACCACGGTCCACCGACGAGCCAATCGGTTGGCATTATTCCCGTTTCCCCTTGGAGTTTTCCCAATTACGTGGACTAACGTCTCCCCGGGAACACTAGGTGAGGCGGAAGGTTATGAGCGTAGGTTTGACCCCCACTCCAATCCATGCGTGTCCCTCTCCACCCCCCCCCCCCCATAGCATTGAGCCATGCTGGGAGAAGCACAAGATCTGAAAAAGCCAAACCGCCACACAGGACTGCTCACAGAGACACGCCTGTGATTTATTTTCCAGAAAGAGGCGTTTGACACGAGAGAGAGAGAGAGAGAGAGAGAGAGAGAGAGAGCCTGATCTGGGGTGGGAGTGATAGCTCGCCAGGCGATACCGGGAGTCCAGCGGAGACGCGTGTCAAGGATTTGAACCAGACCGAGGGAAGAGTTTATTTTAACTGCTCTGCTCTAAAACGGTCGACAACTCGGAACAAATGGTCGCTGTCGGAGTCCCCCCCGCTGGGGGGAGAGGGCGTCCGTCTGTCGGTGGGCGGACGGCGGCACCGAGTCTCGAGTCTGTTCGGCTGAGGGACCCAGAACAGAGCGGCTCCTTTCCTCTGCTACTGCCATGGCTGCCTCTCCTCCTAGTCATCAAAGCAGCTATTATTGGTTTCCTGTAGCTCGATCACTGGAGCAAGGCGTTAACACTGCCAGGGTTAGGGGTTCCAATCCCACCGGGGCTCCCCGGGGCTACGAATGGCTGCTCCTGTGGTGTTATGAAGGGCTTTATAATAAGCGTCTAAATATAAAATGATATATATATATATATATTCCTGCCTGGTAAAATAGAGTGGTTTATGAGCCAGAAGCATCTATGTTTAAGGCTGCTATTTCGGTGTTAAAATGTCTTATATTACGGAGTTGGTTCTTTGGAGAAATTTGTTTTATTATGTTCTCGGCGGAATATGTTTCATAAGCTGAGGTGAAATAGTATATATTAAAATGTAATAAACACATAAACATCATATCATGACACTCTGTCCCTCTGACACGCAGTGTGTGGGCAGGATGGTCGAGTGCTTATTGCGTTGGACTCCCAGCCCAAAGATACCGGATTTGATCCCCCACCGTCCACCTGTAGCCATCCTGTAGCAGGTGCGCACAAGAGGCGTGCGGGTGGAGCTAACTCCTAATGCTAATGCTAAGCTCATGCTAAGTGACTGGAGAGTGAACGGTCAAAGTCCATCTCTGCGTGGCTACGTTATATACGATGCGTACTAAAACAAAGCCTGTCTTGATGCCGCGCCTCGAGACTGCATCATGAGTCATACATTAATGCATTTCATGGCGGCTTCTCCCCCGGAAACAGCAGCCAGCGCCGCTATGCTCGGGAGCGGCGGCCAGCGGCCTTTTAACGAGCCCTTCCTCGTCGACGTCAGCTGAGGCCCCAGCCGGTTGCCATGGCAGCGCCACGGTCGCCACGGCGCCAGGGTGTTTTGTCATGACAGAGATGACAAGCTGGCACCCCAGCCGTTTGCTGTCACTGCGTGTGTGTGTGTGTGTGTGTGTGTGTGTGTGTGTGTGTGTGTGTGTGTGTGTCAGCGTGCATGGAAGCCTGTGAGAGTGTGTGCACAAGTGTGTTGGAGTGTGCATGTGTGTGTTTGTGGGTGCAAGTCAGGCGTGCGTGTGTGCCTATATGTGTGTGTGTGTGAATGATAGATGTTAATTGTACAGCGCTTTTAGAGGTGGATTTTGACTGGAAAAGTGTTCCATCGATACAGTGCTTTTACCATCCATCAGAGAGAGACGTCACATGGTGTGAGTTTAAACATTTGTGCCGACTGAGGGCCCGTGCACATGCTGAATACCAACAGTAGCATTGAAGTGAAGCGCTAACAGACTTCACTTTCAGATGGTTAATTACTTCGCCAAACTCAGGACAACACACACAATCTGATTAATTTATCCAGTGATTTCCAATTAAAGGGTACCTTTGAACTTCATCTTAAAGGCAGTACCCTTTTGTTCTTGTACCCTACATTTAATGCAAAGTATCCTTGGGTTTTGTAAAAGGTTCTCCAAATAAAAGTTCTCATCATTATACTGATTATTATCAGTTGATGTAAATATCAGTTGATTCCCTTCATTCAACCCACTTTTCACTGTTCCCACCCAGAAGGGAGCGGAGACGTCTCTTATAAACCCTGTCCACGCGTCGCCTATGACTTTTACTAAAGGCCATGTTCGATAAATGTCAGGAGCAAAACATGAGTAAACACTTTAAGTTCTGATCAAATTCCAACGGGGACACACAGAGGGGTCCGGTGCAGGGAAAGACACACACGTCCCTCTTCTACAAATGGCACTTTAGACAAACACACGTCTGTTTCCTTCTGCTGGTGGATGAGGTGTGGGTGGGGATGGTGATGCTGTTGTTTCTGTATGACCTCCTATTGTGTCTCCCGTCCTCACCTGGTGGTGGAGGAGATGGCTGTGGTGGTGCTAATGGTAATGATAATAAATAATAATTGTTCTGAAGGCGCCTTTCTCGGCACTCAAGGACACCTTACAAAGATACACAAAAGTCTTGAAAAAATAAATAACAATAAGAAAAAATTTATAAACAATAGTAAGAGACAGCAATTGGCATCAGATGGAATGGTGGAGATGGTGGTGGTTGTGTGGGTGTAGGGGGTGATGGAGATGGTGGTGGTTGTGTGGGTGGATGGGGGGATGGAGATGGTGGTGGAGATGGTGATTGTGGTGGTGGAGTTGGTGATAGTGGTGGTGATGGTGGTAGAGGTGTTGTGTGGTGTAGGGGTGATGGAGAGGGTGGGGGAGATGGGGATTGTGGTGGTGGAGTTGGTGATAGTGGTGGTGGTGCTTATGTTTATGTTGCTCCTCAACTCCCTCACTATTTGTCCCGACAATACGCATTTGTTTCGTATCTGTTAGTTTTCCCATACCTCCACGGCCCCGACGACCCGGCTCCCCTTCTCCAGAAGCAGTGAGCTACCTCAACAGAGCGCTCTGCACAGACATGAGCTTTCTTGGGAGATGCGTTGCGTCTGAAAGGGTCATTATTCTCCATCAGCATCAACGTTTAAGTGAGGCCGAGCACTTTGTGTTGCGCTGTATTTTCTCTCCGTCAGCCCGGGATAACGTTTCTGTGTGTGTTTCAAGATGCTGTCGTTTAGATTCAGGAGTAGTAGTGGGAGAGGGAGCGGAAAGGAGCTGAACAGAGCAGGATTGTGAAACTAAACAAGCAAAAAACGTCCCCTCTCCCCCTCCGCTCCCTCCCTGCCGGCGTTTCTCAGCCATGGGGGAGTGTTGGGTTTTCGTGTAATTGTGATTGACAGGCAAGATGGATTCCCCAAGCAAATCAGGAAAGAAATTCCCCTGATTGGTCAGAAATTGGCCAGGATCGTTCTTAAAATCGAACTGTTGTCGCACAGAGGCAGGAAGTTGTGGGGTTGGGGGTTGTAGTGGTGGTGGTGGGTGGTGATGGTGACGGTGATAATGATGGTACGGTTGGAGTGTGTGTTATTTCTGGCAAGGGGCAAAAGAACGTCATCTCCAGATTGTAAAAGATTAGAATTGTGTTTTGACTGAATAGTCGATAATCAATAGACCTTTATTAATACCCCGTAAGAGAAATTAGTTTGTTGCAATAGCCCAGCAGCAGTAGAAAAACACAGGATAATAATAAATAATATACAATACAATAAAAATACAAACAACTAATACAAACAAAAGTAGATGCTAAGGGAAAATGCTAAACAAAATGCTAAAGTAAGGAGAAGACAAGACAAACAGAACAACAAATAACACAAAATAGGGCAAACAAAATAGACTGTATAAATTGTATAAATTTAAAAAAAAGGTGTAAAGTGTAAATTGTAAATTAAGTGTCTAAGTTCTAGAAATGCAATAATCCATTTTGTCGATGAAAAGCCCATAAAAGTTATTTGCGTAATTTAATCTTCTTTCCAATCTTTGATCCCCTCCATGATGTATGTATTATTGTGTTGGCGTGTGTACGTTTGTACGTGTGTGCCCTTGTGTACATATATTTGCATGCATCCTTGAACTTCATATAAAAGTTGAAAGATCATACATACAGGACATCATACTGCAAGTACTTTAAATATGAACACGAGATCCAAAAGAACAATATCAAACGTCAAGGCCTACTTTTTTATCTCTAAAACCTGAGTTGGAAAAACCCAGGGTTAAAAAACAGTCCCAAGGTTGTTATGCATAAAATCAAAGTTCAGCAGACCTGTATACTTGAATAAATACTTCAACTACCACAGTTCAACTACCACAGTACAACTACCGCAGTAGAAGTACAGTGCAGAGAACATGCAGGTGAATGATCCTGATAATAAAAAGCTGCAGGTGCACTTATGACTAGACAAGACTCATAAGGCAGAGACAGATAACCATGAATCCAACAGATATTTTATTCAGTACGGTATTCTCAAAGAACAACAGCTACAGGCTTTCAGATCGCTCTAGTTCTTACAGAAATCTCCCCCCCCCCCCCCCCCCCCCCCAACAGACTTCCTGTTCGCCATGCAAACCTTTCAAAATAAAACATTGAACATCAAACATGGATTTTCACACAAATCCAACCTAATACACAGGATTGTTTTAGAGAAGGTTGTGACATTGAAAGTTAGGAATCAAATCAATGGAGATCAACACACAAGGCGTCCTTTTGGTGTAAACATTCGGAGGCCGTGCCCCTTGCCCCCACAATCAGACACAATAACAGTGCTTTCCCCAGCCGTACCCCTCAAACCGCGGCCACATTCAGAGTTTCCAGACTGTAACCATAGAGATTAGCTATTGCAAAATGTTAAATTGTGTTGTGAGGTTAATTTGGCGGTTATTGTTGTAATCACTGCATTCTCGTGTTCCTCTCAAACTGTTGTTTTTGTTTATAAACATATAAACAATCATGTGAGTCAAGTGTGAGTTATGTGTGAGTTATTTTGAAACTAACAAGGACATTGTTTCAAAGGAATGTAGTCATTTAGCATCTGTGAGTGGTGTTAAAGTTTTATTTTCAACATTCAGATTCAGAGTCATTCTCATAGTGAATATTAAGTATCGTAGAAAAATACCACACCTGAAATGCATCACTTCAATCAGCTTCTAAATGTGTTGCAGTAAAATCTACATATATTTCATAGGGTGTTCAATTACATGGGGTTGTCACAATTCTATTATCTACTCCACAATTATGATGTTATATATTTAAATGTTGGACAGATTATTCCAGGCCTACTTGTAAACATGCAGTAAACTGTGTTATCAGCCAAGGTAATTAACGTATTCTCCATTCAGTCGTCCTCCCCTTAAGAGCATTAATTATGATGTAAACAAGCGGAAAAACTAGCAGGTAGCGTCAGGGGTGAGCTGGGGGGAAAATATTCCTTGCTGAAAATATCAATATTAATCATGGGGAGAAACATATGATGAGAGATTAGACAAACTGTGGCATAAACAGCCCACTTCAGCGAACAGAGAGCCACAAATTTCATTATCGTTTGGGTTGAAGATCGAACAATGGCAAATTTTTACGGACCATGTTGTGATGGTTGTTTTGTGTCCGTATTCCACCTGTTGTTTGTATAATTTAGACATTAGCCACACAGACAAGAAAACTACAACATATTAGAGAGCAAAGCAAACTAGCATCTTTAAGACAGAATATTGTCCGCTTTTTTTTTAAGAAGAAATATTAAGAACCAGGCAGGAATATTCAGCTATTTATTTAAGTTGGAGTCTTTCTCCACTGCGGACACTGTGAATATAAGCTGTTGGGTCCAGACTGCAATCCGCTGATGAACAAAGGATTGGACAACATGGTGACCCGGCGTCTCCCCAGCTGGTCCTGACAGTTTGTGCCTGGAGACGCGGCCATCCGCAGAATGCGACCTGATTGGTGCCCACATGGCCCAATCAGAACTGAGAGAAGAACACATTCGGTGCATCCGTTGCTGCTCTCACTCAGTTATCTACGTGTCTTGCGTGTGAGAACTCCTGCGGTTGTGTTTAAGTTTACACTTGTTGTGTAACTTGGTGTGTTTCTCTCTGCGTTGTATGTTGATTGTTCTCTTGTTTCCTGGCAACCGACGGGTCATGTGAGTTAAGGTACATAGCCTTGCATGTTTTAAAAAGAGCAGCGGAGAACCGACATGCTTCACATGGTTAAATCAAGTGGAATACAGCTTGTCTTTTAATATTTGAGATGGTCCTGTCTAGCTCAACTGGGTAGAGCATGAACACTGCCAGGGTGACGGTGTTCAATTCCCACTGGTAGAGCAAGGCATTACGACTGCCTGGGTTAGGGGTTAAATTCCCACTGTTAGAGCAAGGCATTACGACTGCCTGGGTTAGGGGTTAAATTCCCACTGTTAGAGCAAGGCATTACGACTGCCTGGGTTAGGGGTTAAATTCCCACTGTTAGAGCAAGGCATTACCACTGCCTGGGTTAGGGGTTCCATTCCCACTGTTAAAGCAAGGCATTACGACTGCCTGGGTTAGGGGTTAAATTCCCACTGTTAGAGCAAGGCATTACCACTGCCTGGGTTAGGGGTTCCATTCCCACTGTTAAAGCAAGGCATTACCACTGCCTGGGTTAGGGGTTAAATTCCCACTGTTAGAGCAAGGCATTACCACTGCCTGGGTTAGGGGTTCCATTCCCACTGTTAAAGCAAGGCATTACCACTGCCTGGGTTAGGGGTTAAATTCCCACTGTTAGAGCAAGGCATTACCACTGCCTGGGTTAGGGGTTCCATTCCCACTGTTAAAGCAAGGCATTACCACTGCCTGGGTTAGGGGTTAAATTCCCACTGTTAGAGCAAGGCATTACCACTGCCTGGGTTAGGGGTTCCATTCCCACTCGGGCAATCATCGCTGGTAAAGATTGTATGCACGCATTGTAGGAGCCTTTGGATAAAAGCATCCATCAAACGACATACACATTTAAGCCACGCCTACTTTTAAAAGGCAGGAAAAGTAATGTGTGTGGTGTATGCAGTAGGTAGAGCCGGTCGCCCTGGCAACCAGATAGTTGCTGGTTTAAAACCCTTGCAATCACACCGGAGAGTGTGTGTGTGTGTGTGTGTGTGTGTGTGTGTGTGTGTGTGTGTGTGTGAGTTTAAGGGTGTGAGAAAGTTAATTTGTGTGTGATTGTGTGTGTGTGTGTGTGTGCGTTTGTGTGTGTGTGTGTGTGTGTAAACGTGTGTGAGTGAGCATATCTGTGTTTGTGTGTGTGTAAATGTGTCCATGTAAATGTGTATCAGTTTGTGTCTGTGTGTATGTGTGTATGCATGTGAAGTCACTGGCGTGTGTATGTGCATTTGTGTCTGTGTGTCTGTGTGAAAATATCTGTGTATATAAAGTGTGTGTGTGTGCGTGCATGTAAAAGTGTGTTTATAAAGCGTGTGTCTGATTATGAGGCACACGTTCTCAAGAGCTCTCACATCACGACAGACTTTCCGGGTCTGATTGACACAAAAGCATGTGAGCCTCTTCTTAACAATCACATCCCAAATTATGTTTCATCACTTCCAATCACTAGTGTTCTGTGTCATTTGAGAAAGTAATTTCCATTAACCTGTAAATAAGAATAATTTAGAGTTATACTTGACATTTGGGAAGCATTTGCTTTTGTCACACAATTAGTGTGTGTGTGTGTGTGTGGTGTGTGTGTGTGTGTGTGTGTGTGTGTGTGTGTGTGTGTGTGCCTGTGTGAGCAGCATGCATGTCAGAGTGTCTGTGTGTGTGTGTGTGTGTGTGTGTGTTTTTTTTGTTGGCCCTGATTCACAGAGTCACACAACAATAGGAAAGCAAAGAACGCATTCCTTTCAAGGAAGGATCAATCAAATTACTTTGCTGTGTTTGCGTGTCTCTCTCTCTCTCTCTCTCTTTCAATATCTCTCTCTGTCTCTGTCTCTCTCTTTCCCAATGCGATGGGGAGACTCAAGGACCGCACAGCCATTGCGCACACTGGGCCCTGTGTGTGCTTTCATTAGCCACACCGTGGTATCCATCCACATTATACAATCACAGGAATGCCGGCCACTTTCCCCTGTGCAAATGGATAGTTTATTAAGATAAGTGCACTGAACGCTAGAACACACAAAAACAGAAACAGAAAGTCAGAAACACACACACACACACACACACACACACAAAGGACAGAGTACAGGACAAACATACACACGCACACACACTCAGAAAGAAATGAGTGATAAAAACTGAACAATCCTGCTGTCGGTGGAACTGCCTCACCTCACCAAACACACATGCGCGCTTTGGTACTCGAAGACAGTACAGGCGGTGAATTTAACAAGGGGTTATTGTTGTTGTTGTGTTTCTGGATGTCTCGGTCTTATAGAAATGTTCCATCGCTGTGCCGAGCGACCCTTGAGGTGGTGGAGTCACAGGGGCACCGTCGATGGAGTTTTTTTTTTGTGTTGCAAGTTTGTGTCAAGTCTCAAGTCTTCTGGTCACTCCAAGTCAAGTCTCATGTCTCTCATGGTAGTGATAGCGTTGCACCAGTCCTGTGTTTTCAGTTTGGATGCTGATTCCGAGCAACACATCTTTGAATGGGCCGATACCAAGCAAGCACCCATCCGATACCAATGAGTTTGGTTTTCCTTCATTAAAAAACTGAATATTAAGGTAGCCCATTTCCGAACTTTGTAAAATATGAATAAAGGACATGGATACACATAACATGACACAACAATTGTGTGCAAAACAAATAGACAACTTTATTATAAAGTGTCTTGAAAATATATAGACCTACACACGTAAAAAAAATTACTAAGCTTAACGAATAATGAGCTCATTAATGCATTGTGTGTTTATGTGGAATAAATGCTTCAACTGGTTTGACTGTGTGGTTCTGTAATGTTTATGAGCCATAAGGTGACACAAAGAATGATGTGTGTCTCGTCAGACGTTTCCTTCAGGTTCATTTTAAAATAAAATATAGATCACGAGTGTTCACGAGTCCCAAGTCTCGTCTCAAGCCAAGTCTCAAGTCACTTTGCGTGTGACTTAAGTGTGACTCAAGTCCAAGTTGCAAACTCAAGTCCCAATCTCTGGTCTACGGTGCGACTTACTAAAGCAAAATGCTTTGCTTAAGAATGCCTGGATTGGGAAGAAGACACAGAATTATGAACAGAATGGGACCATAGGGTCGTTTGGTTTTTATTTCATGAATATCCTGCAGAGAAGCAACGCCCAAACGTTCCCGCCAAAACTCTTTGGCAAGAAAGCGAGGCAGCAAGGGAACATTCTTGTTTGTTTTTTTCCCCAGAGTAGTTAACGTCTGGCATTACTTGCCAAACAACACCTTTTTAATACCACGGCACACAATATACAATAAACACTAGGAATAAAACTGCTCCTCCGCCTCAACTCGCCTGCGAGATGATTTTAAAGTGAAGGAAAACGGAAATACGTCATTCACCTGGAATGATGTTATTATGGAGTCATCAAAGTGTTCACTAAGCATCAGAAAATGATGTTCCATCAAACTTCTTCAAGCCCATTTAATTAGTGGAGTCAGTGGTGCACTGGGCTAAGGCGCATACCATATAGGTACAGTCCTAATTGCAGAGACCCAGGATCGAATCCGGCCTGGGTCATTTACTGGATGTCCTCCCCTCTGTCTTCCTCTCTATCTCTCTCTATAGTAAAGCTGAATAAAGTCTGTAAAAAAAAATTAATGGAGTCTATTTTCCCTCCTGGCCATGTAGCTAACAGGTGACCAATCACCAATCACGTGGCCACTCCCATTACAGCCTAGGAGCCTATCGTGGGCCTCTCTGACATTGAGGAAGTCGAAGCGGGGATTGAGACCAAGCCCCTACCATGAGTCTTTCAACAAGTGAGCAGAGTGGGCTCATGAGCAGCCTTTGACGAGTACATTAGCATACCGTTTTACATTTACCTGACAAGATCTCAAAGGTAGGTGCTACGGAGACATCCGTCTGTGAAATGTAACACTTGTTTTATGCTTTGGGATCCTGTTGTTCCTCACTTCAAACATGGAACGTGTTTGTGTGTGGATCTGCAGCCTGTTTTGCCGTTTCAGAATCAGAATCAGCTTTATTGCCCAAGTATGCACACATACAAGGAATTTGACTCCGGCAGGTGTTGACTCTCTTTAACAGGTAGACATATATAAAATAGACATGACGCAACATAAATACATGTACAGATCAGTGGCGGCTGCTGGTCTTTCAAAGAGGGGAAGCTCATTTTCGGCCTACATCATATAAATTGTCAATTTAAGTATATGTAAATTCTGCTCTCTGTTCCTTTTCAAAATCGCTGTCACTCACACGGCAACTCAGTCTTTCGCAAACCCTCCAATCATCACAGAGAATCCCAGCGTCCAGGCCAGCCCACTCCACCATTCACCCCCAGAGACGCTGAGCGTCCATGGGGAGGGACATAATCGCAGCATTATCCAATGACCGTTGACTTTCGACGCACTAAAAGAGCAGGTGGAGGGACACGCCTGTCTGATGGAGACAGAGTAAACGGTCATCAGAACCCCAAAAATCACTGTTGATGTTGATGGACATTCCACCGATTCACTCATGTGAGCATCAGCCGTGTGTGTGTGTGTGTGTGTGTGTGTGTGTGTGTGTGTGTGTGTGTGTGTGTGTGTGTGTGTGTGTGTGTGTGTGTGTGTGTGTGTGTGTGTGTGTGTGTGTGTGTGTGTGGAGGCGATGGGGAGCAAGAGACGGAGAGAGAGAATGACACATAGTGCACACAACTGTTTAATACAGTGCACACACACACACACACACACACACACACACACACACACACACACACACACACACACACACACACACA
>NC_140281.1:15546481-15563151 GCF_964030765.1 Micromesistius poutassou | reverse complement strand
CCCCGCCCCCCTCCCTCCTCCACACCCCCGTCTCCTATTGACAGGGAACGCATCCGTACGTCTCCGGTGAAATACCATCAATGCAGACATTTGAAAAGAGACAATAGGGGGGGGGGGACACAGTGTAGAGAAAGCAATTGTCAGAGGTGTTTTATATATTATAAAGAGGGTGGGGGAGGGGGGTGAAAAAAGGTCTGGTTTATTTTCAAACACGAGCGCTGCTACGGCTTCATTTTGTTCATTTGTCCAAACAAATGAGTGAGCTTTGCTAAGATTGTATAACGACTAGAAGAGAGAGGGGGGAGAAAGAACACGTCTATTTACACAGTGTTCGGCGTGTCTGTATCCTCGGAAATCATGTAGATTTTCCAGAAGTACCCCTGCCTTTTCCTTTATTACAATATGAAATATACCAACAACTCGTTTTATTATATGAAAAACCCTCAAAGAACCTCTGAATGACTCGGGAGAGTGTGACTTGATTGCGAACAGTCAGAAATATTCTCGGAAAATCCTTCTGAAGTTGCCTGGCAGCACTGCGACTCCACCAATTACAGCCCTCATTACCGGGCCTTTGTGTACTGCTCTCTGTTGTTCGCCGCTCCCGCTGTTTACAAGGTGAGACTGCGGAGTTTAAAGTCCAATCAGAGTCCCCAGGCTCGGCATGCGGATGCAAGGCGCGTGAGGTATTTAGCGCTGGTCAGCTAAGTATTGTAGGCAGACGGGTCAGCGCTCGCGTGCCCTTATTCAGAATCATTAAGGTGCGCTTGGTTTGTCCGTTTGTGCGTTGTGGGTGGTTGATGACGCAGCACAAACCACACACTCTATTATTTTAATGAATCGAACGTCCGCGCAACAGCGGGCATTCCCTCGGAGAAAGGCACACCCTGGGAAATTAACTATAGGCCTAGGCTCTCCACTTTGGTCACTCGTTCGTAGAATTTCATTTCAGGTGACAGGCAATCTATGTCACCACCTTTTAGTCATTTAGCGGATGCTTTTATCCCAACGGACTTCCAGTGAAAGGAGCAGGTAGGGCTCAGTGAATCAGCCTCAAGGATGCCTACAGGTTGAGCAGCGGACACCGGGGTAAAAAAACACCCTAGACCATCCGTGCCCACCCTACTGAACTCTGAATCCGTGCCAAAAACATCCCTGCGATTCAGATCAATAGCCTCCCGCTCCAACAGACAAACGACCGTCCTCCAGGAACGGAGGCCTCTGTTCCGAGGATCCGACGCACTCAGAGTGTTGTTAGAAAAGCTCTGGAGAAAAGCTCCCACCAAATGGCAATCATAAATGTTTATTGTACGTTTGACACGGTGGGCCGCATCATTGACCCTCACCCTCAGCCAAATCCAATAAATGGCATTTATATACAGGTGTATATATATATATATATATATATATATATATTTACACCTTGGAAAAATAAACCATATACTTACGTCATTTTTTTTATAATGAATATTTAATTTTGCTGCTATTCTTGCCACATCTTTTTTTGCCATTTTATTTGTGAATCTTTTGTTAATCTATTATGCCTCTTACGTACTGCGTTTGCCTGTGAGGTCAAAAATATTTTCAATGCACAGAATGACCCTGGGTTTTCTACACTTTTGAATTTGACTATATATAACCTGTTTACATATTTATTTACAACGCAGACAGGCATCGTGACGCCTGAGACACTTTGGAGCCAAAAGCATCCACATAATGTCATGTTATATATTGAAATGTATGTAACATTGTGTTGTGTATTTTACATATTTGATGTGGTGGACAGGCGTCGTGCAGAGTTGAGTCTTGTTTGTTTGTCTGCGTGTATTTAAAGTGTGTGGGGCTTTGAGTAGAGGTTGAGAAGCCATCGTCAACTGCCATTTTGAGATACACATTATCCTCCATGATTATTCGAGACGGTATTCTGTCACGTAAGTGTCGTACTGTAAAAGTGAGGCGTACGGGGAAGGAACAGGAAGTGCACATCGAACAGTTTGTTGATGACTTTATTTTTCCGAGGTGTGATGTTGTGGACTTTATTTATGGCATGTTTTAATGCCGCTTGTCAGCACCACAACAGCTATTTTCAGCCCCTTCAAAGGAACCACGGTTATTTGTGTTTTTGTAGGATCCGCTGGAGGAGTTTTTTCCTGCATATCATAAGGCTATTAATGTGTTGACGCTTTACAGTTGAGTCGGATGATAAAAACTAATGTAGTTCATGGGAAATGTAGTCTTTCTGAAAGTAATGGACCTGCAAATCAAGTCTCAAATTCCTTTCTTAGTAATCTTGGTGGAAATTCTTTTAAGTTATGACAACTTCAGGAAATAGAAAATTAAAAAAGGATGAAAGACAAATGACATTAGATTAAATATAAAACGATATTACTGCCCCCCCACGCCCCCCCCTCCCCAATCTCTCTCTCTCTCTCTCTCTCTCTCTCTCTGTCTCAATTTAATGACATTCCAATAACATTACATCACATTCACATAAAGAGGAGCTTTAGTGGCATGGAAACTTTGCCAAAGCAGTAACAGAAACAGAGACAATGGAAAATTATAGGTAAAAATATACAGGTAAAGGTGTACCATATAGTTTTGTGTAGTGTGCAATTCAAGTAATTGTAGGCATAACAGTAAACCTTCTCGCACTCCAACTTTCTATTTCTCTGTGTTAAATTTAATTCCAAAGAGCATTATTGGCATGGAAACATGGACATGAACATTTACAAAGCAGTTTAACAATTTCACAAAGGTAAAATAATTGTACATAAACAACACTTCTGCACTAAGTAGTTTTCTGTGGTTTTGGGCACGTCTTACAAACAATTCTGTACTTGTGGTCTTATAGGCATTAAAGATGCTGTCGGAAAGATTTAAGAGCTAATTTGAGGACAATTAGCTAGAACTGCCATCGCCTTCCATCAGTACTTAGTGAAGGAAACGCATGTGAGAATACCGGTTCTGAGGTGACCGCACCTGACCTAGCGTATTAGCTCATACCGCTTTTAGATCCAGACCCAAACCGTCTCTTTCTCTCTCGCTCTCTCTCTCTCTCCCACCCAGCTCCACTCGGACGTGGACGGGGGCGATGGCAAGGTGAAGTACGTGCTATCGGGGGAGGGCGCCGCCTCCATCTTCACCATCGACGAGAACACGGGCGACATCCATGCCACCAAGCGGCTGGACCGCGAGGCGCAGGCCTACTACACGCTGCAGGCGCAGGCCGTGGACCGCGTCACCAACCAGCCCGTGGAGCCGCGCTCCGAGTTCGTGGTCAAGGTGCAGGACATCAACGACAACGAGCCCAAGTTCCTGGACGGGCCCTACATGGCCGGCGTGCCCGAGATGTCCCCGCTGGGTAGGTTGGAGGAAGACTCTGGGTTGGGGGTCGTCACGCTCTCTCTCTCTCTCTCTCTTTCTGTCCATCAAGCCTCACACCTCTGCTTATTAGCTCTGCTTTTATCCTCGTGCCGTTGCATCCTTGAACTGCCCTGCACCAGTTTTTTATCTTCTTACACTTCTTTCTTTCTTTCAACTTCATCTATCATTCTGCCTTTCTGCCTCTTTCTCCTCATTGCATCTATCTTTGGAACCGGTCACTCTTTCACACACTGCTCTGCCCATTTTGGTAAATGGTGAACCAGTCGGCTGATAAAGGAACCGCCACTCAAAGTAACACATGACCCATTTCAAAGACAACCAGAATGGGGCTAAACACAGAAGCAATCCGCCATGTGATTGGCTACTTTGTCGATCCCATCGGGGTTTAGACATCAATGTTTACGCTATCATTGGTCGGAACCATACAGTCCCCCCCAACTTAGACTCCCGGTGATGATTCAACTAGAGCAGCGCGCCTGTTGCAGAAGAGGGGAAACGAGCTGTTGGTGTAATAAAGCTCATTCGTCATCTCTGTCGTCTGGATGAGCGATGCACTGCTTGATCTCCGGCGCAGAACCGCTCAACCGTCTGCGGCAACTCTGGGAGGAACCGAGGGGGAAATGCAGAAGCCTCTGATGAAGATGCTAATGAGAGAAAACTCTGCTTTATGTTGATTCCGTCCCACTTCCACCTCGACAAGCAACATCCATACCTCCCCTTGAAGCACACCGGGTGGACGGTGGAGGAGTGGGCTTGCTCCCGGGCCGAGGGAGTGGTCTGTACTGAGCATGCTCTGGACACTCTGGCCCTGAGGACTACGGGGGTTAGGACACACATGAGCCTGCAGGACGCATGGGGCTCGGTGGAGGAGCTGGTGGTGGTGGGTGGTAGGTGTTGGGTGGTGGTGGGTTGTGGTAGAGATGGAGGTATGGATTGAGGTGGTGGTGGTAGTGCTGGGGATAGAGTTGGAGGAAGGCGGTGGAGGCGATAGTGGAAGGAGGAAGAGTGTGTGTAGGGAGGAAGAGTGGTGGGGATTGAGGCGGTGGTGGATGTGGAGATGGAGGTGGTGGGGGAAGGGGGTAGGGATGGTGGTGGTGAAGAGGGATGGAGGGGATGAAGGTGGAAGTGGTGGAAGGGATGGAGTAGGAGGTGGTGGAGGTGGTGGTGTATGAGAAGTGGGTGGTGGGAATGGAGGGGTTGGACATGGGCATAAAGGATGTGTGGAGTTGGATGGAGGTGGTGGTCTGGATGGAGGTGGTGGTCTAAATGGAGGCAGAGGAGGAGGAGGTGGTGGTGGGGGGCCTGGGCGGAATAGAGCTGGATGCGGTGAGGAGGGAGGAGCCGGTAGTGATGGAGGCTGGCGACGGAAGGCTGACGTGCGGATAATAAAGCCGCCGTGGTGGTGGGGCTGGAGGAGGTGGGAGGTGTTCATGGGGCTCAGGCTAGTGGCTTAAGGAACCAGAGGATTAGCGGTATAAGGGCCCTGCGGTGTTGTGTGTTAAAGCGGAGATAAGTCCTATTCTGTCCAACCCCCCCCCCAGCCAGCGGGATGAACGTGGCGCCGTGCAAACCCAGAAACAGGGTGACCTCGGTCAGCCTTATTTACAGACCCAGCACCCTGGGTGGAAGGTCTTCATCCACCACAACGTGCGAGCCGTCCAATCTGTCCCCGTAAATACCCGCTCCACCCAATTATATCACCCATGGTGGTGGAAGGGGGAGGGAGGGAGGAAGGGAGAGCGGGAGTGAGAAAGGGAGGGAGGGAGGCGTCGTCTCTCTCTCTCTCTCCCCTCCTCGTCCTCTACGACTCCTTTATAGACGTCTTTAAATCATTACTCTCCACCTCTGATAAATGGCTTCAATTTAGAGGAAATCGTGAATTTAATTAATTAAAGTAATTAGAGGTGGTGCTTGGCCATTCACACGCAGCAGGAGGGAGGTGGGCGGGACATTGGGGGGCAAATAAAAGATAGGAGAGAGAGCCGGGGAGGTCGCGGGGGTGACATCTGAGAGAGAGAGAGAGAGAGAGAGAGAGAGAGAGAGAGAGAGAGAGAGAGAGAGAGAGAGAGAGAGAGAGAGAGAGAGAGAGAGAGAGAGAGAGAGAGAGAGAGAGAGAGAGAGAGAGAGAGAGAGACTTGGCTCAGAGCACTCCTCGCTCGCCCAGAGCCAAGGGCCCGGTAAAGGCTGACCGGGCTCCTCATTACAAGCTCAGGGAATGTAATGTCAAACCCAAGGCCACCACCGTGTGGATTTACGGGCCCCACTACTTCTTTATCCAGCTGTCATTGTTCCTGTCTAATTCATGACCCCCCCCCCCCAACCCCCCCACCACCACCACCTCAAAAAGAGGATGGAGCGATGGGTATGTTCCAGGAATGAGAGGATCGGTAAAAATGTACTGGGAAGGGTTATTCAAAGGACAAGAGGAGGATGATGCTGACAAGACAGTTGATCTCAGATTATCAATTCATATTTTCCACGATGATGAAAAACAACCAAAAAAATAAAAAAAATAAAAAAATAAAAAAATGACTAAAAACTAAATATAAAAGTAAATGAAGAGGGAGATGAAAGTGTTAAACTGTGTGAAACTCTTTATGGGAACAAACATGTCTAAATTAGACTGAAAGCAATAATCCATGCTTAACTGCGACGGAGGGAAGCAGGTGTGGCTGTGAACAAATATAATCAACTTAATCACGGGTGGGCAGTCATCACGGCGGCGCAACGTTAGCGCGCTTTAACGGTTGATTTGAATTTTTTCCGCTTTCTTTTTATAACAATATCACAACAAAAATGCCATCCTTAGCAACTGAATCCTCATTATAATCTGGCTTTTCACGGTGGGGCGTCTACGTTTACGCTTGGCTAGACAGCATCATTAACCATAAAAGGTATGAAACACTGTATATAACAATGTTTATATTGGATATAACGTCTGCTATCATTACCACAATTTAAAAATGTATATGGAAAGTGATCAATCTTAAATGTTGAAATTTGAACTGGTAGTTAATATGATACAGCACAGACAGGTAATCAACTCTGTATTTTTCGATTTTATAAACAATATAAGCGGCGGTCAGTCCCTCGTTCCAAACCACGTGTACACTTACACCATGCTGTACTAGTAAATTATTGAAAATAATAAATTAATTTTGATTGTAGGTTTAAAACTCTAAACTCCTCAACTCACATTGTGCCTCTCCCACTCAAACCACCGCCGCCATATTTGTTTCCATTACCGCCAGGTGACAGTTGCCCAGCCAAGACGCGGAATTGATGGGGAAACTGCGTTTTGTCCCCATCCCCCGGTAATAGATACTAAAAAAGGTGGACATTTTGATCCATCAAGGAAATGAAGACGGACAAAAATGGAAGTTGGGCTGACAGGGCGAAGTGAGTAGCAGATGACAGGCTTGTCGAGCAGAACCAATCACGTCGTTCCATTCATCAGGGGAGCCCACATGACTTACACATCCCCCTCTCAATGTTTTTTATCAGCAGGCGTTAATAATAACAGACATCCGCTGCCATGTGGAGACCATTAGGCTAAGGCCAAGTGGGGAATTGTCTCGGGAGTACAGCGAAGGGGAGAGAGAAGGGAAGGCATAGAGGAGAGGAGGAGCAGAGGAGAGGAAGAGGAAAGAAGAGGTAAGGGGAGGGGAGAGAAAATGAGGAGGGAAGAGGAGAGGAGTGGGGAGGGGAGGGGAGAAGAAGAGAGAAAACGGAGAGATGAGGAGAGGAGAGAAAAGAGTAGAGAAGAGATCACCTTAAAAAACTAAATAAATCGTTGTCGAAGCCCCATCAAGTCAAAGCTGAACGATAACCTACCGGCCAATCAGGTGAAGCTTGTGTAAAGTGATTTTAAATACCATCCCATAATAGAGATTTAGAGTGGCGGGCGAACTCTCCTTCATCGCCCCGTCATGCGGTTGACCTTGGTGTTATGGGGAGCCTGTAATACCAGCTGTCATGACTAACATCTGGTGATCTACCGAAGCGGGCCTGCTGCAGGTTCCCTCAGCCCCACGAGCGCCTTCTCCCCAGGGGACGGCTGGGAGGGTGGACACGCTGGCTCCACCTGGGTGTTACATGGAGCTGTCTCCCAGAGGTCTCCCAGACGCTGACCGGCTCTGGACTTGTGTGGCTTGGGAGACAGTGTTGGATAGGAAAACACTGTGTGAATGGGTGAATTTGTGAATGAATGAGTATGTGTTGAATGTTTGTGTGTGTTTGAGTTTGTGTGTGAATGGATGAATGTTTGTTGACTGTGTAAATATATGTGTGTGTGTGTGTGTGTGTTTGTGTTTGTTGAGTTTGCGGTTAATAGATTTATGATGGGTGAATGTGTGCTAACAAATGTGTAAAGGTGTTGAAAGTGTGAATGTGTGTGGGCATGTGGTTATTGGTGAGTGTGCATGGATGTGAAGCTGCAAATGTGTGTGTGTGAATGGGTGAATGCGGATGATTATGAACGTGTCAATGTGTATGAATGGATGAGAGAGGTTCTTTTGTCTTTTGGCAGACAATAAGCCGATGCATTTTTATGTACTCTGATGATTCTTGCACTTTTTGGGCTTATATCTTCATCGCTGAATGCAACTATTGCAAGTCGCTTTGGGCAAAAGCATCTGCTAAATTAACGTTATGTTATGTAATATAACGAGACACAACTTAAGTGTTTAAAAAAAAGAGTTGTTTTTCCGCCCGTGAGTTGTGTTTAGAAAAGCGCACTATAAATTCCCTCCATTTGTCTTTTTCCTCTCCTCTGTCGTATTACGAGCAGGACAGAGAGCTTCTAATCTGCGATTGCCGACATCACTTATCCCAGTAAAACCTGACCGTTCAACACGTCCCGCTCGCCCGAACGGCAGCAGTAGGTTTTTATTACGCTGTTTGCCTCAAAGTAAAATATCACCGGGGCCATTTTCTTTATATCCGCTACAGTACAAGCTCTGGGCTCACAGATATAGCTGCCGGCTATTAAAGTGAAATATCCCAGCATAAAGCGACCGTTCATCAGCCCCGGCATTCGGCTCCAGAAGGCACATAGTGGGGGGAAGAAACAATGCTTTTATATCTCAAGGTCACTTCATCAACGTCTCGCCGAGAGGGTTTCGCTGTCGGCCCCTGACGCCAACGTCTGCGATTGCGCTGCGGCTGACGTACCGTCGCTTCCCGGAGGGGAACACTGACGATGGATACGTCAGCAGTTGTCGACGGCACCGCCGACGCCGACGCCGGATGCTGGCTTTATGGCGGCGCTCCGAAGGCGCTCAGCGATCAACCTTTTTCTCTGCGTATGGCACCTTTTTGCATAAAAGTGCAAAACAACGTGTTTAAAAAAAAAGGGAAACAACGTGACAAGGACAAATACATACATCAGTTTAAGATAAAACCTGTCAGAATCGCAGAGAGACCTCTGAGGGAGATATAAGCAAAAAACATTACACAACATGATATAAAGAATGCCAAAATAAAAAATATGTATTTTTAATTGGGAACTCAACTTCCGTGGATGGCTGTTTATGCCTTCCATTAATCAACTGCCTTCAAACTTCAGTTTGAGAACATTGATAATGCATGGCTGCTTATGGATATGCGTACGGTCGCCATACTTGGAGCAAAAGCCCATTTGAACATCCCAGATGGCCTTTCCCTGTCGCTGCAGTTGCTGTGTGATGGGATGCAGTGGTCGAGTTCAGTCAAATCAGCAGCAAAGTCGCTCTTGTGTGTGTTGCAGCGCTGTAAACAAGGTGTTATTATCTGGAGAGGGTGGTGGTGGGGGAGGGGGGGTGGAGGAGATGTTTATGAGGCATCTTTGTGAACCCCAACAGCCATTACCAGTGAATCTTTGGCGAGGAAAGCCTGGTGGTTATAAGGGAGTCCCAGCTGAAAGGTGCCGGGTTTAAACCCTGGATGTCTACCTGTCTACCATCCTTGAGCAGGATGCCCTAACCCCTACTGCTCCTTAAAGACATGGGGCTAAAACATGCTTATGATAGCCAGGAGCACTGAAGATTTCCTCTCTCTCCGATGTCTGATTCCACTATAGGTCCTCATGGGTTTACCAACCAACCAAGTATAAGGGGGATAGGAGAGAGAGAGAGAAGAAAAGTGTTGAAAATTAGCGTTTGTGTGAGGGAGAAAAAGTGTACAAAGTGGGGAGAAAGAAAGAGCACAGGGAGAGAAAGGTTTTTCTAAATAGAGGGAGAATGAGTGAGTCCTTATGGGTTTACCAATCGAACAAGTATAGGGGGAGGGGGATAAGGGAGAGAGAGAGAGAGAGGAGAGAAAAAAGTGTTTTGAGTTTGAGACGGCAAGAGGGAGGAAGTGAGAACAAGAGAGCTACAGTAATAGAACAGGAGAGTGCGACGGCGAGAGCGTAAGAAAGAAAGAAAGAAAGAAAGAAAGAGAGGGCTGTTGACATGCGGCGGGGTATGCCACAGCGCGGATGAAAGGACCAGTGAGATGGAGAGTGGGCAGTAATGACCTGCCAGGTATTGTTGTGAGTCAGGGAGATTAGCTAGACCTGGCAGCCACAGCAGCTAGGTTGACCACAGGACCCAGCACATACACTGATCCACCAGTAATCCAAAACCAACACCAGAGACTCACACATATCAACACAATCTGGTCGCTTCTAATCTGTTCACTTGATGCCTCCGTTCAATACCATACGATAATAACTGAACCCACGCTGTAGTTGTTTTGATATACCGGTGTAAGCTTCATAAGAGGGTTATTATGGTTGTGTACTCATACCCGTGCATTCTTTCAGTAAACAACGGTGAGGCATGCAGGGAGTAATCAAAGCAGTGTGATCGATAATGGAGCCACTCAACATGTACCCACTGAGGGACGGGGCTTGTGGGCTTGTGTAAGAATCACAAGCCCAGAGTGGGTACTCTACTGCTCATTACTCAACAGTGTAGGTCAGGGAAAGTGTGCAAGCATATGGCTGCGATGGGAAAACAGTCTTTACATTACCAACAAAAGTGCTACAGCAAAACAGAACCGATTTGAGATAACGTGAAGCTGCGTCTCTGTAGCGGTGAAAAGCCAAGAGTAGTATTAGTACTAGCTCCTAAATCAATGACTCATATCAGAAATAAGCAACTCCAAACAAGGGTTCTGGTTTTAAAACAATAAGTTAACTTCCACACAATAGGGGGTACAGGGAGCATAACAGATTCCACCAGCCTGGATCTCTGTGTAGCTATAGAAGTTGAACAGCAACTCCTTAACAGTTCTTCAGTCGTAGCTAAATGTCAGGTAAACAAGGGTATAGTTGTGCAAACGGAGTATGGAATATGTTTACATCAACAACATACACAAAAGACACAAATGTTGGCTACAGAGTTGACATCTTGAAAGCAGAGTTATATTTTGTGAAGCTTGTGTATGTGCGACTCTGTGGACCGAACATAACCGGGTATAGATGTTGGAAAAACAAAAGTCTGGCTTGTTTTCTCTTACTTGCCGACACTCCCAGAGACGTGGTGGTGGTGTTCCGGAAAGCTCTGAATGTTTGTTGAAATGGAAGTATCCTGTCCTTAGCCGGGGAACTGAAAGCAGACTTTATATCGCCGACAAAATGCAGAGCAATACAGAAAATAAAGATTCCCTGGGTTTATGTGGTCGACCTGGAAACGTCTCGATTGGCAAGAGCTTCTCTCTAGATATCTGAAAAAAACCAAAATGAATTCTAAAGGGGGTAGAGCTAGTATAGGGACGTTAATGAACTGAACAGAATATAATGCCTTTGTGCCAGTTCTCTCTTTAACATGCCGAGCTACGCGCCAAAACTCGCTGCTGAATTACCAACACACCAGATTGGAGTTTCAGGGGAAACCGAAAAAGACTGAAAATAAAATGATTCCAAGAAGGGCACAGAGTACCATTTTAATCTCGCCACACCGTCCGTCCCAAATTATGGCGACAACTCTGTGTTTGCTGAGGGGTGTCGGGATCTTTAGCATGCCAGAAAAACCGCACGACAGCACCAGATTTGGCGCTTCGAAAGGCTTCCAGTCTACTCTGGGGAGAAATACCACTTCCAAACCCGTGAACGGTTTCATGAAATTTCAAACAAATACAAAACACACAGGAAGCCAACAGCAAGTCTGACAAACAAAGACCGGAAAAGAAAATGAGTACTTGGATTAGAAAAGAAAGTAACACTGGTTTTGCATTAGGCCACTTCCAAGCCGCCATTTTCCTTCCCCTTTCATTCATCATCATTTTTTCCCTCTCTTTCCCGCTCAATTCACACACAGTTGGTCATACATTGTCACTGATATAGTTACTAATTCCATAATTAGCTTGGTTTGACTTGGCGCTCGTTGTCGTGGAAACTGCTGAAAGGATTTTTTTCTTTTCTCATTCCTCCATGTGCAGGGACCATGGTGGTGCAGGTGGCGGCGACAGACGCTGACGACCCAACGTATGGGAACAGCGCTCGGGTCATCTACAGCATCATCCACGGCCAGCCCTACTTCTCCGTGGAGCCCCGGACCGGTAGGTTAATGCTAGGAACTGGGCCGTCAATCATCCATGTCTCCATAGCCTTGTTCCTCCATATCTGCTACAAGAATAACAATTTTTTCCTTCATAGCTGCTCAAAACCCTTCCAGAAACCTTCACAATGTCACTTGGACCATGGTACCTCTATATCTGAGAGACCCACGGCCAGAATACTCTATCTCCAACCTCAGTACCTCCCTATTGATTTGATTAAATTGCATTTTGTGACATTAGATTACAATTAGATTTGTTTGGATTAGAATGGGTTGGGGGGGTTAGGGTTAGGTTATGTTATATTAATTGCATACAATTATCTTAGATTGCATTATATGAGATAAGGTTATATTAGATGAGGTATTATTCAATTAGATTCAATTTATTTTGATTGTGTTAGATTGGATTAGAATGCAAAACATTTTATGTTCATAAGACTGAATACTGGCTGTAGGGCCCGAATTAAAACACATAAAACCATATTTTGTACAATAATTTAGAGAAGGAAATTGGTCGTTAGCTGGGTCAGATATTAATGAGGCTCTCAGGGGAGTGAAACTATCCCTGGATTTAAAATGTCCTTGAATTTGTGTTTGGTAATTAAACTTTTGGATTTGATTTGGACTCTAAAGAGCCTATATTGGGGGTCAATTTACTGGGTTGGACCCCTAAAATCCTTGAAAAGAATGTCCAACACCTGCTCCTTCATGGCATGTAACTGAGTTCTTCCTATCACATTCAGAATCATAATTATGAACATAAAGAGCATTAAGATAAAAATACATTTGATAAAAAAAGAAGACTCAAAAGCTAACAGACTCTGTGCTCAGGAAATTAAACTACAATAACTAACACAATTGTGCATTGTAAATCCATGGCAACAGCAGGGCTGATGCCATTTTCTCAGGCACTCTCCAAGGAAAAAAAACACAAATAGTAAAATGATATTCTTATCCACAGCATCTCTTGACACGACGTCCCAGTTTAACATTTTGTCCACATTCTGCGTGGCGCCACAGCCTGTGTTGACTGGAGCGTGCATGGCAGGAAGGCCACGATCGCTCCGGGACCTCGTTGTTATTCCCATCATGCAGAGTGCCGGCTGACCCCGGTGCCACCACTCTCTCCATGTAAACACCATCCTATCTCTGTTTGTACCGCTCGCTGCAAATTACCGGGCCGGGTCCGCACCACCGCTACCGCAAACACTCCGCCGCCGCGAGCACCCTGACTGCCCTCCCCTCACCTCCCCATCTCCCCCCCCCCCCCAAACTCAAATCAAATATTGTCTTTTGTTACGTTATAGATGCCGAGGCAAAGGCAGCTAGTGGGACTACCTCCAGCAGAGAGGCAGGGAAAAAGGGAGGGAGGCTAGCCTCTCATGCAAAAAGGTGTGGGGTGTGAGGGTGAAAATATGCAACGTTGGGTTTGTTGACTGGTGGAGTGTGCGGCGGCAGCGGTGGCGGCGCGGGGAGGTGGTCGCTCGGTAGGCGATTTGTGTACGTTTGTGTAGTTTGTGTATGTTCCCCGTCTCTTCGCCTTTGGAGTTCGGATCATTAGGTTCCAGAGGCCTGCTGGGATTCTCCGCACTCATGCGAAGGCGGAGAACATCGCAGAAAACACACTCAAAGTATCACACAATCGCACACAAACACACACACACGCACACACACACACACAAACCATCACACACACACACACACACACACACACACACACACACACACAAGCACAAACCATCACACACACACACACACACACACATACACACACACTCAAACACAAACTATCACACACACAAACACACAAACCATCACACACACACACACACACACTCACAAACACAAAGTATCCAGCCATATCAACGGAACCACACCAACGGAAACACACATACAGGCACTGACAGCCATGTTGCTATTCATGGCGACTCAATATGTTGAGGGTGAGAAAATAAAAAATAATGTAATTTTTTCATTTCCTGTTGTTTGCTTTTTACTCAAGGCGCTAACTGTCTTATTCTCTCAGCAAACAGGCTGGTGAGCGGAGCTGCTTGGTGTCATTTTAAAAAGAACCTCAGTGAATGATAAGGTCAGCATTAATATTGATCAGCAAAGCGGACCAGTGTTCGAGGTAGTGTGGACACGTTTAATGTTGCTACACCGTTGGCCTCAGTGTCGCTAGTAGAAGAGCAGGACGGAAAGATTTTGAGGACCCGTGCTGTATAACATAACGCTCTCGCTGGGATACATCAAGTTGTTTTCGAGATTGTTATTTTTTCCAAAGTGATTGTGCCAAAACATCATTGGCACTCATAGCTTAAGAAATAAAAAAGGCTAATTAGCATGAATCAAACAGGGGCACACACATTATTGTTTGAAGTGTGAGAACTACCAAAAATTAAAAGAAACCATAATAACAGTTTCAACCACCAACTGAAATTTGCCTGGTGAACATTCAAATCATTTTTTTGTTCGTTTTTTACGACTTTTACAAACTCTTCAGCGGTTGTTCAGCAATACCCAGTGGGCCTGACAGTTCTGAAGGGACCAATTTGAGGACCCGTTTGAGCTCTTTAAAATGCTTTGATTTACGAAGAAAATTTCCTTGCCTCTTCAGAGGGAAAACATTTCTAGGCGATAAGTGACATGCTAATAGCAAACCCTCAGATCACTTCACTTCAAATGTCTGTTTGCCTACTTGACGCAATTAGCCCGGGTTGGTTGCTTATACTTTTATTCAACTTTTATAAGGCAGGATTGTTCAACTTTGACAAGGGATGTTGGCCTATGTGCAAAACTACAAATAAAGCAACAGCTACTTCTAAATACAGAAAACCATAGCTTTTTGTCTCCAAATAAATAGAAAGTGCTTGGTTTCTCCGCTGCCTGCGGTGCCTTAGTGATGTTGTTGTTACTGTGTTACGAGAGATGTCAACATCCTTGGCAAGACATTCACAGCAACCCTCTCTGTAATACTGTAGTACTTATGATGATACTTTCAAAATTAAAATGTAGAGATTAGGGTTGCTAGTTCAATTCCTGGATACCAATTATGACTATATTTAGTCATTTAACAGATGCTTTCATCCAAAGCAGTGATATATTTGATATTCACAGTATGTATACCTAATATATAGGTATTGTATTATTTATATTATATATATATACATATTTATTTTTATTTTTATTGTATTTCCAGGGATTCTTATTATTATTCATGATCAGCCTATAGCTCAGCATTTGTTGACATTTGTATTCCCGGTAAGCATCTCCTCTTCAAGTTTGGTACTTCTTCACACACAGGTGGTTGCTATATTTTGGGTCAAAGTTAAACACTCAGCCCTGCTGTGTGATGGCCGAAATTGCGTGCAACTCGGTATACAGGTCGTATTTCACACGCTGAACATTTCTGCTTCTTTGACCCATCGTGTACGTCTGGATAGTTTTAAACTGTAATAACTGTAAGTATTGGTAAGTATTGGAAGAAATAAAATCTTCTTAAAATTGAGCGCTGTGAAAATGACACAGAATTTGGTACACATGCCCCATGTAAATGCCTGATTAAATATTATGGAAAGGTTTTTGATTGAATAAAAATGTCCAACTTGTACGGTTGTCAAAATGTAAAAATTCATTCACAATTCCACTTGAAAATAAGCCAGGGCCCGTAAACGATGTATGCATAGAGAGAGGCCATTTAAGAAGTGTGCAAAGTGTGTTCCATTAGCTCATAAAATGACATCACACTGTCAATATGAATACATTCTAAGTTAAGCGCTAACGCTCAAACTCGCCTATTTACGGCGTTTGCTCTTGACCAGTTACTCTGAATAGCTTGGAGACACCTTTGTCATCGCCCCCGACCAAAGTGACTCCATGAACTACGGGGAAAGGGCGCTGTGGTTCGGAGAAGGTGTGGGCTGTGAATACCATTCATGACTGCTAGCACTCCTAGTTATTATAATTATTCAATAATATTCCTTCCATTGTTGCCGTGTATCTCTGTGTGTATCTGTGAGTGTGTGTGTGTGTGTGTGTGGGGGGGGGGGGGGGAACCACAACCTAGCTTAGAACGTCTTTCAAACGATGGTAGTCTCACGAGAGAAAAAAATCACCATGGTGTTGGATTTTTTTCCGGAAACTTCAACACTTTATTGAACATTTTGGAGACTCTGAGAATCCGTCATACGCGGTTCTCAGACAACGCGAGCGGGGGATTGCTTGAGCACCATCAGCCACTCTCACACAAGATGCGACGTGACACCCATACCGATCGCCACGGAAACAGGCATTTGCCTAAGTGATGTTTAACCAGCATGTCTGCCCAATAACGGCCTATTATACTCGGACGCCGGCCGCGTCTGCTATTAAAGGGTGTTTGGGAACGCGCAAATCGGTGGCATGTACTTTTACAGTATCAAACTGTATTTAATTAGCTAAGTGCAGTGTTTAATTTGCGTGATTGATCTTTATGAAGGGGCTAATGCTCCATGATTGTTTAAGAGGCCCGTGTGAGCGCATGTGTGTGTGTGCGTGCGGGTGCGCGTGTGTGTCACTAATCATCGTCTGCTCGCACACGCAGGGCTGTGCTCACTCATCTACATGGAGGGGGTATTGACTGCGTACTGGAAAGTAACAAGAACCCGATTATTTTTTCTCGTGTTCTTTTGTCAAACTTTGTTTTTCATTTATTTCATGGTAAAACTTTTTTTCCTTCTTGTCTGTTCCGTCGTCGCTGTTTAAGACCCTTAGATGTGACAAGCC
>NC_140281.1:15443981-15541481 GCF_964030765.1 Micromesistius poutassou | reverse complement strand
ACGGAGAGCGGAGGGACAGATCGGAGTAATTTCTCACTCCCAGCAGCTGAATCGCTTCAGCCAATAGCGTGCCTCGGCCAGAAGTACACAGACGGCCTTGATAAAGAAAGAGAGAGAGCGGGAAATGCATGCATTCTTTTCCCCTTTTTTTAACAATTTTCATACAGGCTGATTGTATTGTGTAGATATATATAGGACGCTATATTTGTATCGTATGTACAGACAGAACGTGACCTCCTTGGCTCTCCATCTGGCGAGGGCGGTCTCTGGACGGCGGTTCCGCAGATCTCGGTTCTCTGAATCGCAGACTCGCCGTCTCCGCCGCCGTCGCCTTCATGGGTTTTTCATCTTGTGTCTTTTTAATTTCCTACGGATGTTCGCTCAGGGCTTTTTTCTCCTGCGAGTTGTTTTACGCCTTTTTGTTGGACTGGATCCAATATAAACAGACACTGAACAACCGCAGTGTCTGGGGGGAATAAAAGAGAGCTGGGCAATCCAGAAATATAATTATTACATTTTGTTGTATGATAAATGTGAGCGTCTGGCGTCTGTGCTGGAAACAACAATCACACATGCCTCTTTTCCACCGACAGTACCAGCTCAACTCACCACGACTTAGCGTGGTTGGACTTGGTTTGGTTCACGGCACGTCGCGTTTCCATCTAGAATAAAGTACCTCTTCAACGTGGGTGGGTCGTAATAGCACGCATGCGCGAAAATGCAGTGACATACTTATCCACGCGACACATAAACAGACAGGGCTACACACAGGAGCGTGTCCACCTCTGTCATGGTCCACTGCATGTTCTTGCGCACTGAACCTGCCATGTTCAATAATCAATCACTATTGTTGACTAAGCGCTGATGCTAGTATTTAAAGATGCCAGGTGTCGGGTGTCAGGCTCGGACGTCGCGCTCATCATGACTCGTCCAGTGGCGTCACTCTCTGGCCAATCAGTGGCCAGCAGCCTGTTTACATCACACGAAAGTATCAGATCAGCTCTCTTGGAACCTTGACGGAGGTGAGACTAAGTAAGTACCAAGTACCAGGTACCTCATTTTAGTGATCGAAAAGCAAGAAAAGGCGGGCTAAGTCGAGGCAAGTTGAGCTGGTACTGTCAGTGGAAAAGGGCCAAAAGTGACCCAGACTTGTTTGATCACAGCTACTGTGGAATTATCTAGAATGTCTACTTGAGTGTGAGAGTGTTTTTAAACAGGGGGACGGTGGGCGGGGGGATTCACTAGTGCACCATCTGACTGTTCTAAGACATTCTAAGATCTTCACAGACTCCACCAGCACTCCAGATTCCCCTCGTCGGACTGGAATCTGATCTTAATGGATCCAATCTGAAAGGATATTTATCTGAATAGAATCTGATCTGAATGGAATCTAATCTGAACAGAATCTAATCTGAATAAAATCGACGCTGTAAGTAATCAAATCTGATTTGTTTTTTTAATTGTTTCTGAGTGGAATAGAAACTAGAAGAACAGAAACTAATCTGAATTGAATCTAATCTGAAAATAATCTATTCTGAACAGAATTTAATCGGTTTATAATTTACACTGTATTGAATAAAATTAGAATCTATTATGAATTTAATATAATCTGAAAATAAACTATTACTGTGCGTTCACACCAAAATACATTTTTCACCCGGTCGCGCTGTCGCCCAAGTTTTGTCATGCGACAAATCATAATCCGTCGCTGTGCAGTTATGTCAGGCGAATTTTGTCGCGCCACATCTTTTGCCCGCCAATAGTGCTTCATGCCAATTCATTCTCAACCATGGCTGAGATAACCACCATTGCATGTCTTTACCTGTTGTGGAAGAGGGAGAGACATCAGAATTCCCATCGTTTATGGGTCCATAATATCATCCGGAGGCGCACACAGCTTTTGGCCGTGATTTTATATATTATATTATATAGATATTTATATATTATATTATATAATATCATATAATATTATATATAGAGCTCCGGGAGTCTCAAATGGCAACAATCACTTTCTCCTCCTCTCATGCTGCGGTGCACTGTGGAGTGCAGGGAACGGTTGGCCCGGCCGGTTGAACACTGAATGGCTGTTAGGTTACGTCACCCAGGGAGTGAACGCTGATTGGCTGTCATCACGCAAATGTCGCCGCAAAATTAAAATATTTCAACTCCAACGAAAGTGTCGCGCTGCAAATCCTCGTGAACACGCTCGCCCGTGACAGGGCTTTGATGCCGCGCCACAGTCAAATCTTGCCGCAAATCTTTTCTAGCGACATATTACGCCCGATTCGCGTCTCTACGTTGACTTTGTATGGAGTCGTGTCGCCCCGTCGCGTTTGGTGTGAACACACAGTAAGAATATAAAATTATCAGAATTGAAGCAAATCGGAAATTAATCAAACAATGAAATTGTAATAGAATCAGATTGCTTCCATCTTCCAAAAAGCAGAAAAGTAGACTAGCAGGCTTTAATATTCCATCCTGTCAAGTTTATTGGTTGTCACTTAATGTGTCCGCCAAGAACAACATTTGTTAGACGTCTACAGGAAGATTTCCTCCAGAGACAGAGACAACACAATCAGTTTTTCTTCAATCATAAGAAAAATTCCCCTGTTCATTTTTCATTTTACTATTCATCCAACACTTTTATCCAATGTGACTTATAGTGAGTTCAGATACATGTCATTAAGGAGCAGGAAAGGGTGAGAGGTAAGGAGGACTACAGGTTAGGCTACAGATCTTTGGGGATCGAACCCAGTAACCTTCAGGCAGAGAGTCTCGCACCCTAGCCACTATACACGGCCCCCATATCTATGTGTTCCCATCAGCCGGAATATTTATAATACTCTAAATGATGTATTTAGAACCGTATCACATCACAGATTCCAGTGCATCTGAAACGATCCCAGAAATGATTATAGCTATTACATTATCGCATACAGAGTTGTGTTGCCTCTGCTTTGTTAGGATATTTAATCTTCCGTAGTCTGGAACATTCGGTGTAGAGTGGATTCTAATAAGTGAACTGCATTGCGAGGGAAAAGTCATTAACTTTGAACACAACACTGATTGCCTCCAACTGATTTGAACGTGTCACGTTAATTGTTGTATTAATTTTCCGTCGGTTTAATCAGATTAGCGCCTTTGTCCCAGGGAAAGAGTTTCGAAGTCGCCTGCACTTTATTCACCTAAGTTAATAGACCCCATTCACCTTGAGGCCATTCCGGTTGGTTGTAGCCGGGGGCGGAAAGCTTCTAGAATCTTTTGGGAAACCATGACAACTCGACAACATTCTTTTTTGTCTCTTCATGCCATCTCCCCACCTAGCCTTGGGAACACATTTCAACTAAGCTTTCAATCGGTTTCCCAGGAAGATAGGTTTCCCCACCCGACTTACAAAAATGGCCACCAGGTAAATAACCTCTATCAAGCCTGAGGTTGCCTCACATCGCTGAAGTGCTATTCCTGCGGGCTGCGCTTTGCCGTCAACATGGTTTCCTGGGGCGACCCCAGGGCGACCGCAGGGCGACCCCAGGGCGACCCCAGGGGGACCCCAGTGCGCGGCATGCAGCGAGGTACACTGCCACTCTGTGTCGTCCCGGGCCCCTGACGTCTCCCCTGGAGCAGATCAGCGGTGACGGGGGCGTGAGAGCCATGCGTTGGGCTGTCACCTCACGGTTCACGGTGCACGCCGCGCTCCGACGTCCAACCAGTGTTCTCTGTAGTCGGCGGCGACAAACAGTGGGGGGTCCTAACCGACGTTGTGTATGACATGCAAGTACGTAATGTTGTAACCCTCTCTTTCCTCCTCCCCCCATCACTCTTTTCTCTGTCTGTCTGTCTGTCTCTCTCTCCTCATCCTCCCATCTCCTCCATCCCTCTACGTCCACCTGTCAATCACCCCCCCCCCCCCCCTCCCCCCCCAGGCATCATCCGGACCGCCCTGCCCAACATGGACCGGGAGACCAGGGACCAGTATGTGCTGGTCATCCAGGCTAAGGACATGGTGGGCCAGATGGGGGGTCTCTCCGGGACCACCTCCGTCACCGTCACCCTCACGGACGTGAACGACAACCCCCCGCGCTTTCCGCACAGTAAGGACCCCGCTCCCTCATGGATCAGGGTGGCCTAGCATAGCATAGCATAGCATAGCAATTTGATAACGTGTCTTTATTGCTTATGCATTACGTACAATAGTGATCTTTGAATCATCAGTGTATTACAATTTTTATAATTGATATCCAATATTGATGCAAAGCAGTTTGTGGCGTAGCATAGCATGGTGTACCACAGAGTAGCCTCTCATAGCATGAGTAGCGTAGCACTGGAAAACACCATTATGAAATGGTATATTTAATAACTTACTTTCTAAGTTTCAAGTAAGCGATGTACTTGTACAAATACGGTTATTATCAGATCAACTATGGATGCATTTCTGATTAGGCAGATGCCCTAAAGACCATTTCATACTCAAAATGAAATAAACATACAATCAATAATCCTGATCAATAATTTCAAAGCAGGAAAACAAATGTAAGACAGGACTCGCGGCAATTGAAGTAATCATTAAAGAATGTGTGTTGTAGAAAGGTTGACCGCATATCTTCTAGGGAAAACCTTTAAAGACTAGCACCAGCACTATCTCCCTGAACATAACACACAGATAACAGCAGCAAGGTTACTAGTTTATGAAACATAATCAAAACTCTCGGACGGTGTTCTCTCTCTCTCTCCCTCTCTGTCTCTCTCTCTTTCATTGTCTCTCTCAATCTCTCTCTCTTTCTCAAAGCAATATACTCTGTATCCCTCTCTTTCTCTAACTGATCTACTCTCTCTCTGTCACTGATACTCTCTCTCAATAGCTCTATCTCGCTAAACAATACACCTTACCTCTCTCTTTTTGTAACCGATATTCTCTCTCTCTCTCTCTCTCTCTCTCTCTCTCTCTCTCTCTCTTCAATATACCTTCTCTCTCCCTATCTGTCTCTCCAACCATATACTATCTCTCTCTCTCTCTCTCTCTCTCTCTCTCTCTCTCTCTCTCTCTCTCTCTCTCTCTCTCTCTCTCTCTCTCTCTCTCTCTCTCTCTCTCTCTCTCTCTCTCTCTCATTGATCAACAATACACCTTCGGTCTCTCTCTCTTTCTATAACTGATATACTCGTCTCTCTCTCTCTCTCTCTCTCTCCCCCCTCCCCCCTCGCTCCATTCAAACCCTCTAATAACACTCGTTACTCGTTCTCTCTCTCTCTCTCTCTCTCTCATTGATCAACAATACACCTTCGGTCTCTCTCTCTTTCTATAACTGATATACTCGTCTCTCTCTCTCTCTCTCTCTCCCCCCTCCCCCCTCGCTCCATTCAAACCCTCTAATAACACTCGTTACCTCATCCAATCTGGATTGGCTGCCAAGTGCAAAGCAACGCAGCCCCGCTCTCCCCCTCTGCATCTCAATACCTCTCCCCTCCTCAGAAGTTCCTGTGCTGTCCTCCTCCTCCTCCTCCTCCTCCTCTTCATCAGAGCTGAGTGCTCGTTCTCAGCCCTCCACCCCGGGATCAATCAACCTGCCGTTTTCCTTTTCCCTTTTTTTTTTCCATCCTCTCTCTTTGGGTTGTCAGCCTATTCCACCGCTAATGGCTTCCAGGCCCGCTGTCATTCAAAGGAGCGTCGTGAGCTTCTTCCCGCCATAACAGAATGCCGCCCACGTGCGGGGTCGCGCGCGGCCCGCAGGCGTACACACCACCACCGCCGGAGTCCAGTCAATTTGGCGCTCCCCTCGGTGGCGGGCGAGGGGTGGGGGTGAGGGCGGGGGGGAGGTGTAAGGTTTCCAACAACAAACCGGGCGAAAGCACTTTAACCCCCGGAGTGAGGGAGTGATGGACGGTGGGGGAGACCCCGGCAAAGGTTGCGGGGTCACGAAGGGGGGGGGGGGCGGGGGGGGGGGTCAGAGCGCTGGCGGGAGTGTCGCACGTCCACAAGAGGAAGACGAGGGGAGGAAGAGGAGGGAAGGAGGAAGAGGAAGGAGGAAGAAGAGGGAGGGGAGGGGGCGGGTCGTGGGCGGAGGGCAGAGCAAAGCCGAGGTTTTTTTCAGTCTTGTAAAGAGGCTCTATTCCATGGCAAATTAAAAAGCCATTACAAAGATTACACGGCAGCAAACAATGTCGGGGCAGATTAGCATTTGGCCGCGGCAGTGGCGGCGGCATAGTCATCGGGGCGAGGGAGAGAGCGAGAGAGAGAGAGCGGGGGAGGGGGGGGAAGAGAGAGCGAGAGGGGAAACAGGAAAAGGTCTGGTAATGAGCTCACGCCATGGTGATTGGGCAGATTATGATTATGAATATGATTCTATTCCTTTTATTCCCCTTAACACTGCTTCTTTTAAGTCCTCCAGGTTTAACTGGACAAAAAGCCTGGCGGTACACAATGAATGGACCGTTTTTTACTTTTTTTATCTGAGTAATAGAATTTTGGGGCAGCCATTTTATTCCTGGAAAGCACTCCGCCTCCGGGGAAATGGGGGGGGGGCTTCTTTAAAGCCTGGTCGAGGGGATACGGCGGGCAATCCTCAGACAGAGTCCAGCAGGTGAAAGAGCATCTATCGCTTGGATCTCAAGACTAATGGCAGAACCTCAAAAGATAATTTAAACCCAATTCATGTTAACGATAGAGATGAAAACTGCTTTCGTCCATTCCTTTTGGAATGGACGAAAGCACTGAGATAAAAGAAACGTGTGCATACATAATTAAACAGAGGTAGAGGATTCCCAAACGTTAGAAGATTATTTGCTCGTGGGATTTAGCCGAGTGTTTGGGAAAGCTCACATGTCCAGGTTCGCGATTCAGGGCGAATCGTGAAACTCAAGCTCGATAATTTATTCAGTGAAAAAGAAAAATGACTTGCATCTGGCAGTTTTTACCCTCTTTACACTATTTCTCAGAGCAGACTTTGTTTCCCCACTCTGAATTCCTCTCAGCCTTTTTTCAGAGAGATTGAATGTCAACACGCGGCTCCGGCATTATCAACGATACACGGCGAAGGTTTAATTGTAATTACTCAAAGCTTTGTTTTGTCCCGGTTATGTCCCCCTCACTCATAAATTAAACATAAGTACACGATAAGATAACCAAGTAGGTTGTGACTGCTTCCGTCGTTGCGTAAATCAAGTCTCTGCGTCGCATTCTAATGGTTGTGTGCAGCTGTCAGAGGCATCTATGACATTAGCACTCCGCTCACATCTGTTCCCAGCTCTGCCTGTTGTTACGTGAATTTATCACCCAGACGCGCGAGGATATTAAAAACATGTGGCTTATTACACATCTTGGCTGCTTGAAGGTGATGTCTTTACATTGCTTTCGATATGAAATAACCTGCCTTTCCATCGGTCATTGAGTATCGAATTCAAACTGTGGTTTTCTTCTTTTGGTAATCTATTCTCCTTCCTCTTTGTTGTGTTGCAGTTATTCTTGCTTAATCCTGTTTTTATGGTGCTTATTAGTTGCTTGTGTTAGAAAGGGCTATGAAAAATAAAATGATGGATGAAATGTGCAATGGTAATAATCAGAACTATCAAGAATCATAACAATATTATTACGTTCATATAGTTTGTATTATCAATACGTATCATTGCTATTATTATTGGCAACTACTTTAATTTTGTCAACGTTAATCCGCCCCTCGCTGTACTTCCTGTTCCCTAGAGAACTACCAGAACACGGTGCTGGAGTCACTTCCTGTGCGCTCGGTGGTGGCGCGGGTGAAGGCGGCGGATGCAGACGTAGGCCCCAATGCGGAGATGGACTACCGCCTCATGGACGGAGACCACCTCGGGGTGTTCAATATCTCCACTGACGAGGACACCCAGGAGGGAGTCATCGTGCTGCTGAAGGTAACGAAACAAACGCACCCTAACGCACCTACAGCACTCATTCCCCGCGAATAGGAATGACCCCAAACCCAAGCCCTTTATCCAAAAAGAAACGTTTCGTCTTGTTGAAGGTACAGCAGTACAACAAAACAAGCGCATCCCACTACAGCACACCCTGTGTAGCAATAGGAGGTTCTGGGTTAAATCCCCCAAAGCCGACCTGTCCTTGAGCAAGATTGGTACAGTGGAACTCAACAGACACACAGGTTCACTCTGTAGGACCTAGGACATTTAAGTCCAAGCTGAGAGGTCCTGGGTTCAAAGCCCTGATGTCTGGAGCCTATCTGGGTGAGGCGTCGTGGAGCAGGCTGCCCCAACCTCTGCCTGCTCATTAATTGAATCGGTCGGGAAAAATCGTGGCATTTGATAGAAGCGTCTGCTAAATAGCAGCGACGCAAAACAAACACACCATGCCCGGGTATGCACAAACAAAATAGAAGGTCTTCTATTTCAGGGGAAGTTGAACAGGGCTATGGGAAAAGTGCTGTTATTATATACATTTGCTCTTCTGTTCGAGAACATTAAAAAGTCTCAAGGGCCAACAGAGATATGGCTCTTGTCCTTTGTTAGAGTGGAATCCATTGTTGGCCAACGGCCATGCTTGTCAGATGGCAGAATTTGATCTTTTGTTTGTTTTCGCGAGATACGACAAGGATCTATAAGAGCCCGGACGACAATGGACGTGTCAGTGAGTGTGGGGATGCAGCAGGACGCTGTATTATAGGGTGCAGTGGGAGGCCAGAGGACACCACCACATTCCTGTGAAGAAGCAATCATTTCTGAATGTCTTATCAGGGTTGATTGGTGCCGCTCTCAGAACAAATAATAACGCTTTCAAGGTGCGGAAAATCGATTTGAAGGAGTGTTATGAAAGAGTGTGTTAGGGCCCCATGTTGAGCAGCATTATGGCCAGTCTTTAGAACCTGTGTTCTTCATTACTTTTAATTTCCTGCTTTGTCAGGAGGTCAGGGCAAATTTTCGCACCTATCCATATCTTGGCTGCTTTGTATTCACTG
Source organism: Micromesistius poutassou (assembly GCF_964030765.1). Classification (NCBI taxonomy): domain Eukaryota; kingdom Metazoa; phylum Chordata; class Actinopteri; order Gadiformes; family Gadidae; genus Micromesistius; species Micromesistius poutassou. The sequence continues at coordinate 15,532,548 of NC_140281.1, read as the reverse complement.
CCATAGACGGAGACGCTATTGAGGCTGCATCTCAAAAGAGAGATTTTTTTTTGGAAGGTCAAACCCTTTTGATTGATGAACCTCCTCCACCTGTCTTTAATGTGGAGGTGAATCCCTTGTTTCAGCTCGAACACTATGAGCTTTAAAACAATGCATTTGGCGCTGAGAAGAAATCCACATGGTAACGACCTAAGGCAACTTTGTGATATTTTTGTAGTAACATTGTTGTGTGTGTTGCTTTATAATTAGCGATGTGGAATATGAAAAGCTTCACACAATTCGTGGTTTTATAATATAAGTGTCCACGTTTAGAACACATTCGAAACGCCTGCCACATTGTGAAAGAGTATAAATCTGACATTCTTTGTTTTGTAAAAACGTCTCTTTTCTCTTTTTTTTCTTTTTTGTTTCTCTGTCATTGCTAGCCTCTGGACTTCGAGACAAAGAGCAGTTTTTCCCTTCGAATCGAGGCGACCAACAGAAACATCGACTCCAACTTCCTAAGCGTCGGCCCGTTTAGCGACAGTGGCCGTCGTCAAGGTGACGGTGGAGGACGTCAATGAGCCACCCGTCTTCTCCACTCCGCTCCTCAAGATGGTGGTGTCGGAGGACGCCAGGATGGGAACGTCCATTGGAAGAGTCTCAGCACACGACCCTGACTCCACAAACAGCGCCATACGGTAATACAGTTTGGATTTAATGATTACATTTTGTTTCAGCTGACTAACTTTAATCATATGCCACCTTCCACAAACCTCACCGTGAAGTGGGATTTTGTTTTAATCAAAAAACATTTTTATATTTATTTTATATTAACTATAAACAACATACAGCTAGCTAGCTATAACTGTAAGGCATGAAATCGTCACTGGTAATATTGTAGTGGAAATCCAGATTATTGGAGTTAAAAACTCCAGACACAATTTTATTCAACGATTATAGCCTATTTAATCCTTCACCACTATCATTACGGTAAGACAAGTATCCGAGACTACATTGTGCCTTATTGTGGCTGAATGCTTCTCAGTACTAAAATCAAAGTCACCCCACTGGGGAAAGTGCTCCACAGCATAAGCTCTCGCGAGTGTTCTCTGGTTTCACAGACAAATTGAAACTCTAATAAAAAACTCAAAGCAGAAGCCGAGAAAAAAAAAACACCCCAAGGAGAGGTCAGACTATGAGTGTATGTGTGTGTATGCTAAACAGGGAACCAGCGCCTTCAGCCACTCCACATTATCTGTAAAGAATCTGCGGGCTCTCTGAGCCAGGTCCTGTGTGGCGGCGAGACACGACGGCCCCTGGCAGATGGCGACCGCGGGGCAAGGAGCGCTGCGTTAGCACAAGTGAAAGGCCATCTTGAACAAGAGCAGGGGCCCCCCCTTCCCTTTGGGGGCCTGCCCCACTCACAAACACCGGGCCCTGGCATTTATGACTTAAGACGCACGCACAGAGCCAATCTGTGGTGTGTCGCTTCCAAATCCCAGCTCGATGTTTTATTATTAATTAAATGAGTACTGTATGGCGGCCGTGGCTCTGTCAGGGTTGTTGGTAATCTTAATCACAAATGTAATTACTGCAGCATTGTGGGTGTAAATTGCCTCTTTTTTGTGACTGCAATGGCGATTGACGATGTCGATATATTACGAGACGTCGGTTGAAATTTGAGTTATTGTGGAACTAACGCAATCAAAGAGTCAAATTACACTGCAGTAATATACGTTGGATGTCGGGCTAATCAAAGTCCTCGTTTTTTTTCTGTAGAAATACGAGTTGCGGTGTAAATTAAAAATGCCTTGGTCTGTCTGGGCAGATACCGGACAGCCAAGTTTAGTTTTTTTCCTCTGAATTAAATAACGATGATTCCAAATGTTTTGGTAGGGCTCCGATGTTAATGAGAAATAAATCGCTTTTATCATTTGGTATACGATGATGATGATGAGGATGGTTGTTATTGGCATTATGTTATTATTATATTAATATATTATTATGGTTAATAACAAAAACAATTATTATCGATGTTTCAGGGACTGTGCGGCATCTATCTATAATGAACTGGCTGCTGATAACAACAAATTTGATCAAAGTCAAACATGATAAGAGCTTCTGTCTAGCTCAACTGGTAGAGCAAGGCAGGGTTAGGGGATCGATTCCCACTAGCGGCCACCCACATGCACTCACGGTATTGTCAGAGGCTTTGGATAAAAGCCTCTGACAATTGGCATGTGGGTTATAACGATGACTAACGATATTGTGTTTGGAAACGTAAACACAGTGAAATCAACCTTTGGTTAAACAAAAACCCTGTGTGTGTGTGTGCCCAGGTACTCCATCGACCGGAACACGGACCTGGAGCGGTTCTTCAACGTGGACGCCCTCAGCGGGGTCATCAGCACGGCCAAGCCGCTGGACCGCGAGGCCAACTCCGTCCACAACCTCACGCTGCTCGCCATCGAGAGTCGTAAGTACTGCCGCCACTGAGCCACAGCGACGCTAAGCTCAGCGAGAGTGGCCGCCGCTGTGCCCCGTCCCGTCCACCGGTTCAACTACATATTGCTTTCCTTGTTGTTAAAACCTTAAGACTTTAAAAGAGAAAGTGAAACTGAAATTGACCGGAGCAGAATCGTTCAACTGGAACGGCCTGTTGTTTGTGTTAGAAAGCAATCTCTCTTTCTTGAAGTATTCACAATTCCAACATTAGGATGAAATTATTAAAAGGAAAAAACAGTAGCCCTTGTCAAAGTGAACTACCCAAAATAGCATTAGAACCGAAACCTAGGCAATATTTTCATCATGTATCCCTTTTCAATAAAGTTTGACTCCATTCAAACCCAAACAGCACGTTAGCTCCACAGTAAGCTTCAAGTAATCAGACCATGAAACTTGCTAAATACAACACAGCTGAGCGAAATGTCAGAATCCCGATCATCTGACACATAAATCAAAGACAGTTTGCGCGTTTGTTTGCATACTGTCCAATCTGATTAAAAATCCAGACAAATGCAGCTGATCATGGAGCTGGATGATCATAGATGTGGTTTGTATCTAATTCTGAGTTGTCTACTCTTTTTCTCTCTACTGGGCCATATGAGTCACTATCAGCACAACAGAAGCTCTGATTCACACACACACACACACACACACACACACACACACACACACACACACACACACACACACACACACACACACACACACACACACACACACACACACACACACACACACACACACACACACACACTTCCACAAGCACACAAAAAAACACAAATATACAAAAATAGAGATGCACACGCTAAACAAAAATAAGCAACGTTGACAAAAAACAGATGCTCTTACACACGAGCGCACACATTAGTATAGACAAGCGCAGACACTGAGGGAGACACGCATACACAAATAGCTACACACTAACACACCCATATATTGGTAGACACATATACACCCACACACGCACACAGCCGGCCATCATGTGAACATTAGAGGGCTGCTCCGCGGTGGGGGTCACAGTGGGGGTCGCGGCAAGACTGTCAGGGAATGTTAATTCAGGCGCGGGGCGGACGCACCGACCTCCAGGCCCCCTCTGCCCTCGCTGCTAGCTGCTGAGTAAGACAGCTCCCACCACCAGCACGCTACTTCCTGCTCGGCTACAAAGAAAAGGAGGCTTCATCCTTCAGCTGGGCAACGCTCAGATATCATTTAGAACATCTGGATCTATAGTCTCTCACTGTTCTGCTGATGTTAAGCTACTGATGCTACGCATGATATCTGAGCTAGGCAACGCTCAGATATCATCTAGAACATCTGGATCTATAGTCTCTCACTGTTCTGCTGATGTTACGCTACTGATGCTATGCAACGCTCAGATATCATCTACAACGTCTAGATCTATAGTATCTTAATGTTCTGCTGATGCTACACAACGCTTAGCTACCATCTAGAACATCTAGATCTGTAGTCTCATACTGGTCTGCTGATGCTACTCAACGCTCAGCTATCATCTAGAATGTCTAGATCTATAGTATCTTAATGTTCTGCTGATGCTAAACAACGCTCAGCTATCATCTAGATTCTAGAACATCTTGATCTGTAGTCTCACACTGTTCTGCTGATGCTACTCAATGCTCAGCTATCATCTAGAACATCTAGAACTATTGCAATATCATCACATCAAGATCTATAATTGAATCGAATCCATCAGGTTTTGTACGCACATGATGCATGAAGCCCTGATCGTGAGAATAGTTCCTTGATGTTTTCTCCCTCCTCACAAGCCCTCACTAGGAAAGGTTGGTGATGTAATATTCAAATCCAGAAGGCAAATCCAATGTCTTCAATGATGGTGTACACCACACTCAACACATCTGAGAAGTCTTGAGGTGTTTTGTAGGTGAAACTACTTTCTAAAAAAACGTTTTATTGCATTTCATCTTTGAAAGACCACATTTGTTAGATGCCTTACAGCTACACACATAGAGAGGATACATCTAGCCAGTTGGGGAGTAGTGAGACAAATACCAGTCGCAGGGAGGACAGAAAACGTATTAATAAAGGTGTGAAATGTCAGAATATTCTTCCGTGCAGGAGGGAGCAAGGGTCGAGCCCAGGAGAAGCTCTGAGGCTGCAAAATCCAAATCTCTCTCTCTCTCTCTCTCTCTCTCTCTCTCTCTCTCTCTCTCTCTCTCTCTCTCTCTCTCTCTCTCTCTCTCTCTCTCTCTCTCTCTCTCTCTCTCTCTCTCTCTCTCTCTCTCTCTCTCTCTCTCTCTCTCTCTCTCTCTCTCTCTCTCTCTCTCTCTTCCAGAGGACCCCACCCAGATAGGTAAAGGCATTGCCCTGATCACCGTGCTGGACATCAATGACAACGCGCCCGTCTTTGCCATTGACTACGAGACCCTGCTGTGTGAGAACGCCATGCCTGGACAGGTAGGAGAGGGGACACACACACACACACACACACACACACACACACATTCAATCGTTCTTCTTCACAGACACACACTCCCTTTCGTTTTTTCCTTTTGCCCTCTCTCTGTCTCTGCGTCCCTACACTCATTTTAAAACCAGACACACAGAGGCAATCTCCCTGTCTCTGAAAGCCATTCAAAGTCTTTCTCTGTCACGCCTCAGAACAATTGTCCAGAGCACCGGCTTCTCAGAGCAAGCAGCTCACTCTGGGGAGAGTGACGGTTGCACTGGAGTGAGGCGTGACTGTAAGGGTTTAGCAGGTGACACCGTGCATTAGCCAGAGACCTGCTACTCTGGTCCTCACAAGGTCAGCCCAACGAACTGCATCACATCATCTACGTGTATGTCTCATTCTCAGTAGCTCACTCTCGAGTCTGGTGTGGTTAGATTCCCTGCAATACTGTCTTGACAGAGTCAGCAAAGCAAGCTATGATGTCAGACAATATGGTGATATGTTGATGAGGGTAAGTTGTGTGTCTCACTCTTTATGTGTCACTCTTTAGTCTGGTGTGGTTGAGCTCTGCAATAACGGCCTCACAAGGTCATCAAAACAAACCATGATATCACACTCTTGTACGTGTTGCCGTGGGTGACTTCTATGCATCTCAGAAGCATATAACTTAACGGCCCCACAATGTCAGAAAAACAAACTGATGATCACGCACGCTAGTGTGGGTGACTTGGCCCGTGTTTGTCTCACCCTTTTATCGCTCACTTGAGTCTTAAGTGTGGTTCTCGTCTGGAAGATTGTAAATGAACAAACCAGACAAACCAAAGACTCTCACAGACTGGGAGGTTTAGCCGACGTGGGTGACTCACACGTGTGTGTGCCTCACACCTTTGTCTCACACTCTAGTCTCCAGGCCTGGTGCGGTTAGACGAGTGTGGGGGGGGATAATACAGAGAATAGCTGCACTACATTGTGGAGAACGTGATTGCGGGGACCCTGTTGGCGGGGTGGGGGGTGAGGGTGGAGGCGTGTTTGCAGCACTTCATCTGTGCGTTGAATTCTCCTTGCGTTTCGTGTTTAGCATTTGGCCTCATTGTTGCTAAATGACTTGTGAGTCTGCCGCGGTGATTTGTCTGTTCTTGGCATTTGGAAAATGCAATCAGAGGCAAAGGGAGCGGGAGCGCGGTGGCAGAACTGAATAAGTACAATTGATCAGAGAGAGGGATGGTGTTACCCTGGCTATATGTGGCTATTAGGCCCTTTTAAATACGCTATTTGCATTCATATTTCTGCCTTGTTTGTCAGCTCGCACACATGAAGGTGTACAAAAATAGCAAATGATTTAATTTGTAAACAGCACCAGTGTTTTTGTGTGCGTGTTTTTGTTGTTATTGCGTCATTGAGGATATGTTCTTCCTGTACTGCCGTTAACGGCTCTCCTCTCCTGAGTTGTGGATACACCCGCTCCTCATAATGTTTTCTTTATGCCTCAACTTTACACTTTTATTTCTTTGAATCATTCGATTTGGGTCAGAAGAAGACCCAGAAGATCAATAAAGTGAGATTGTCTTTTCAGTTGCTTTTATTTATTTTACACTGTGATTTTTAGTGGACTTTAAGATGACATTTTACACAACGTCGGTTAGCCAACACAAATTAATCACTAGATTGTTTGTCGGCTCCATTTGTGAATTTCCCTGTAAAACCAATTATCCCCCCTAGTCCATCGCCAGAGAGCAGCGCTAGAATTTATCTAAATCCTCTGTCGATAACCGCCGGGACAGGCCGCTTCCTGCTTCTGTCTCGCTTCCCTCTTGCAACGTTGGTTGATAAATCACACCTAACAAGACGATGGACGAATCAACCGACCTGGGCTAACCCATCGCCACCCCGACCCGCCAGTGGGGCCACAGGGCCTCGGCCATGGCCTCCACCGCGACATCAGCTTGGCGAGGTGGCTTCCACGGTGTAATTACTCTGCCAAGCCAGACGGATGGTCCGCTCAGTGCTAGCCACCGCGGTTAGCTTCCCCCAGGTGCTAACCGTGGAAGGAGCCGCTGCTGCTGTTGTTGTTGGTGGATTCTGATGGGCTGGTTTCTTTGTGTTCTTATAAATTCCATCTATGGCCTTGCTGGTCACGATCCCTCTACTCTTTGTTACAATAGACGTTTCATCTTCAACACACATACACAAGTGTATAGGCCTATCTACACACACATGCATCCTCACACACATATAGTCACACACATACATAGAGATAATCACTGTTAAGGGTTGCAGAAAAGGACCCAGGTGCAGACTGGATATAATTGGAAAAAATGTTTATTCCTTTTCTTTAGGATTAAAAAAAAACAAAAAGGCAAAAAGTTCCAACATAAAAAAATCCAAAACAGAAAACAACACGGCAGAGAATCCAAAGTCCTCAGGCAGAGCAGAAACAGGCAGCGCAGGGTTGACCAGAGAGCTGGGACAAATGGCCCCACTGCAAAACCTGGGAGCGGACAGAGCTAGGGTCATGCAGACGGTTAGTAGGACATTGACTGGGCCCGGCTTCATTAGTTTGGGCTGCAGCCACAATAAATTAAATCTCAAATTGGGCTGCGCCCACAACACAATGTGAAGGGAGGATGGTGTCGGGTTCCTGGGGTCTTTCAGAGGGGCTGAACCCCCGGGACAGTCACACATCAGGCTTCACATTCTTGTGGCCAGGGCGGTAAGATAGGGTAAAATTGAACCTTGAGAAGAACATTGACCAGCGAGCTTGGCGGGGGTTGAGCCTTTTGGCAGTACGGATGTACTCCAGATTCTTGTGGTCAGTCCAGACCAGGAACAGCACAGAGGCCCCCTCCAGCCAGTGTCTCCATTCCTCGAGGGCCAGTTTCACAGCTAGCAGTTCCCTATTGCCAACGCTGTAGTTCTGTTCAGTAGGGGTGAGGTGGTGAGAAATGAAGGCGCAGGGATGGACCTTGTTATCCTTAGGCAAGCATTGGGATAGGACTGCTCCAACGCCAACCTCGGAGGCATCAACCTCCACAATGAACTGCCGATTGGGGTCTGACTGAATGAGGATGGGTGCTGAGGTGAACCGCTGCTTCAAGGTGTCTCCTGCCACAGGAGACCAGGTGAACTTGACGGAAGATGAGGTCAGAGCTGTGAGGGGGGCTGCCAACATGCTATAGTTACGGATGAAACAGCGGTAAAAATTTGCAAAACCTAAAAAACGTTGGAGTTCCCGGCGATTTGACGGCACAGGCCACTCCAGCACTGCCTTGACTTTCCTCTGGTCCATCTGGATTGCTCCAGGTGATATCACATAACCCAGGAAGGTGACTGTGTCTTGGTGGAATTCACACTTCTCAGCCTTCACAAAAAGCTGATTCTCAAGCAGGCATTGCAGGACTCTACGGACATGGGAGACATGGTCAGGTAGGTACTTGGAAAAAATTAATGTGTTGTCTAAATAAACAAAGACGAATTGGTTGAGCATATCCCTGAGAACATCATTTTGTTACGTGTTACGTGTCCCTCCTATTCCTATGGTGGCCAGCTAGTTGCCTGACAGTGGCTTAATTGGCTACACCTTGTGGTTGCCACCGCTATTACCTGTGCCTATTATCTTTCACCTGTGTCCAGGGGTAGGTCCTGAGTGGGAGGCGGGGCCTCCACTATAAAAGCCCTACACACCTGCCATGGCGGCGACTTCTTTCCTGAGAGACTTGCTGGATGCATTGGCCTTGTTAACTGCCGGTTCACCCGTGTCCATTCTCCTCTCGCTGCCGCTACCAACGCTATTTGTTTGCCTAGTTTTTGTTAAATACGACCATTTTCTGTTAATAAATCCCCTAGATTTTGAGCCCTTTGTGTTGTCTCTCTTATGTTCGGTTTCAGCCGTAACAATTTACTAAAGCTTGAAAGACAGCTGGGGCATTGGTTAGGCCAAAAGGCATGACAAGATACTCATAGTGGCCAGAGGTGGTGTTAAAGGCAGTCTTCCACACCCCCTCGCGGATACGGACTAGATGGTAGGCATTCCGAAGACCAAGCTTAGTAAACACAGATGCCTCTTGAAGCAATTCAAAGGCTGAGGACATGAGAGGGAGAGGGTAACGGTTCTTAATAGTTAAGTCATTGAGACCCTGATAGTCAATGTATAGGCACAGAGAGCCATCCTTCTTTCCAACAAAGAAGAAACCAGCTCCTGCAGGAGAGGAGGATGGACGGATTATGCCAACAGCCAAGGACTCTTGTACGTACTTGGTCATGGCTTCAGTTTCAGGTCGGGACAGAGAATAGAGGCGCCCCTTAGGGGGAGACGTGCCTGGCAGGAGATCTATGGCGTAGTCATAGGGATGATGTGGGGGTAACGAGGCAGCTCTGGATTTACTGAAGACTGTCTGGATATCCTTGTAGTCCAGAGGAACGCCTGATAGATCTGGGAATTCTTCAGAGTCTGGGAGCCAGGAACAGCGGAGTCTGGGCTTGAAGGAGACAGTTAGAGTGACAGAATGGGCTCCAGCCCACAATCCTCTTACTTATCCAGTCGATATGTGAGTTATGTTTAACTAGCCATGGGTGACCAAGGACCATGGGGGCTTGTGGAGAATCAATGACATAAAAAATGAACTGTTCATGATGGTTGCAAGAAAGACAGAGACTCATTTGAATGCTTGTTTGTGTGATTCCGGCCAACCTCTGACCATTTAACATGCTGGCCACTAGTGGAGTCCTGAGGTCTTCAGTCGGCAAGCCCCACTGGGCCACGAAGCAGGAGTCAATGAAATTCTCCTCAGCACCGGAGTCTATTAATGCCACCAGCTCCTGTCGTTGGTTCTCCCACTCCAGAATGGCAGGGAGGAGAGTGCATTGTGTTTAGGAGGGTTGTGTGGGTGTTATGCTCACTAGTACCCCTCTTCTTACTGGTGAGCATTGGCTTTTACTGGACAGGTGGCAAGGAAGTGTCCTGACTGGCCACAGTACAGACAGGATTGTGAGTTGATTCTTCTGACGCTCAGCTGGGGTTAGATGAGTGTGGTCTATCTGCATAGGCTCTGGTCCAGAAGAGTCAGGAGCAGACCAAGGAGCTGGTTGGATGGCAGGGAGGACTGAAGACACCCGAGGTGAGCTCCCGAAGACTCGCAGACAGTGGCGCTGTTGGTGCCTCATGTCAATTCAGATGGCCAGTTTAATCAGGTCCTCGCAGGTGGGAGGCAGGTCGTGGGAGACAAGTTCACCTTTAATCTCCTCAGACAGCCCATTCAGAAAGGTATCAAACAGAGTCAGCATTCCAGCCAGTAGAGGTTGCAAGAGTTTGGAAGTCAATGGCATAATCTGATACAGACCTGCTCCCCTATGCAGTTACTCATCTGCAGCCTCACGTCCACGTTTGGAGCGGTCAAAGACTTGTTTCATCTCAGATGAAAAATCCTGGAAGTCATTGCAGGAAGGTGATCCGGCCTCCCAGAGAGCAGTTCCACACTCTCTGGCGTGGCCAGACAGCTGGGTAATCACATAGGCCACTTTAGCATGGTCAGAGGGGAAGGTGGCCGGTTGGAGTCGATTAGAGAGCATTGAGAGAGGAAGGAACAGCGTGTTTCAGGTTCACCAGAGTACTTCTCAGGAGGAGGCAGTCGGGGTTCACGGACTGGTGCAGGGGGTGTGGCTGCAGATTGGGCAAGTTGAAGTGGCTGGATTTGGTCGGTCAGGTCTCTGATGTTTGAAATGTTTGAAAAGTCTCCAACTGATTCTGGTATCTTCCCAGAACTATTCCTTGCTGTTCGAGAACAGCCCTCAAATGATTCGGGTCTGCTGGGTCCATCGTGGTCAGATCGTACTGTTAAGGGTTGCAGAAAAGGACCCAGGTGCAGACCGGATATAATTGGAAAAAATGTTTATTCTTTTTCTTTAGGATTTAAAAAAAAAAACAAAGGAAAGACTGGTCAACAGTCAAACTAAGGAGTCAAAAATGTAACACACAGAAGATCAAGGCAAAAAGTTCCAACATAAAAAATCCAAAACATAAAATAACAAGGCAGAGAATCCAAAGTCCTCTGGCAGAGCAGAAACAGGCAGAGCAGAAACAGGCAACAGGAGTATCTCACCAAACTTGTGATATGATCTGACAAAGCATAACTTGTGGGCTGAACTTAAATAACAGGGGGAAAGCAAATCATTGGCTGGGAGAAAACAAGGGACAGGGAAAACTCAATCAGTATAATGAACAGCTAATGAGCAGGTGGCACCAGGCAGGAGAGGGCGGGGTTCATGGCAAAAACAAAAAGAACATGGCAAATGCAAACAAATGCATTCAATTCCACAGAAGACCAGCAGGGCGGGCAGAGTCCATACACAATACTAACAATCACACACACACACACACACACACACACACACACACACACACACACACACACACACACACACACACAGATAATCACAAACACACACATAGACAATCACATAGAAACACACACACACACACACACATAGATAATCATGCAGAAACAAACAAACACACACACACACACACACACAAATAATCACATACACAAACAGACACACACCAGTGGGGTATACTACAAAGTGCGCTGAACATACCCAGGCTTTCTTACTTACGCGTCATTTTACTCCAGCATATTTCACTCAAGAGGAACAGATAGTCATAATGAACTCATATGAGGAGTTCAATAATCAGATAACAGCTAGGGGCAACACATAATAAGACTAGGGAGGCGTGCTGGTAAAAATTTGGCGATTGTGTAAATTCGTAAGTGAAAAGATTCTGCATATTATCTAAAAAATAACTGCCAAATGCAGAATTGTTCGCTAATAATCCCAATAGAGTGATGATTTCAAAATGCAAAAGAAACGTCCAATCTGCTTTATTATATCATTTAGGGAATTCACTTTAAATACACCCTATGTAAGAAATGTATGGCATATGTTTTCAATTGCTGTGATGTGGTGGCGGTGGTGTAGTAGATTACTATAAGACCCGAACGCCAGTGACCGGGGTTCAAATCTCACCTGTCCATCATCATGCCTTTTATGCCCATCTAGATGTGGTGCCAGCACGACCTTGAGAACATGTGTTCAAGTTTGAAATAAGCACAAAAATATAATTCCATAACCTTTAATGAATAAGTATTCCATATGACATAAGAATTAGGACACGTAAATGCACGTCATTTGGGAGACGAAGCCCGCACTCAGAAATTCAATACTGACTCATACCTCCGCTCTACCACTCTCTCACGGAGGCGGAGGGTTTCTTTTACCGAAAGTGTATAAAATCCTTCCTTGACAGTTTGAGTGGGCAAAAAGCTTGGAAACACCACAAACACATTTAGCAATGTAGAGAGCGCAACTACTACCTTGTGAATAGCACGGCACACCGTATTTTTGTATTTCTACTTCTTTTGTACACTGTACTTCTATTGTTATGCTGGAATTTAATTAACTTTCTGTTCAGGTCAAATAATTATGATCAGCTCCACCATTAGCTGTGTGTGAATATATGGCTGCGTCTGATTTCGGGGGCCGCATCCTTTGAAGGACGCATTTGAAGACTGATTACGTCAAAGCGGCACATCAAGGCTGTCCCATTTCGAAGGCTCCTTCAAATGCGGCTGAGATATGCAGCCTTCTTTTCCCGGATTTGAAGGATCCACCGGGTGGATCCTTCACAACCCAATGTATCCCAAGATTCATTGCACGTCGGATTTTTTTCAGAAATGGCGCGGAGAGAGCGGAAGCGGCAGCTGCAGCGATTACATATTTAATGAGAAAACTATGTAAAACCATTTTTTAATATAAGTAAGTAAGATAGGGACCATTTTAAATATGTAACTTTATTGTCAAAGTTCAATGACATTAACGCTAGACATATAACGTTTAACTAATTAACAGTAAGTCAAAGTCCTCTCTGCCCCTTCACCCACCGGCTCCGGCGGTGAATCTTCTCCCACTCCTCCAATAAAAGATAAAACATAACAAATAAAATGATGCTTTCTGGCTCCATATTTCTCCTCAGCTGTCCGATTTGAACCACAGCTGTCAGGGTTGCTAGGCGACAGGAGCGGCGGGTGGTCACGTAACCCGGAAATGCTCCGTAGGCTAGACCGTCTCAACGCTAGTTCGGCCGTCGGTTCGGTTTCCTTCACGGTATACGAAGGCCTTCATAGACCATGTCCTTCGAAGGATGTGGCCCCTGAATTGAGACACAGCCTATATCTTTGCAAAGATCTGTGCCTTGTTGTGAGTTTTTCATTCACTTTTTTCCTTTTGTAATTTATTTCACTTCAAAATGGTTCCAAACACACTGCATCACATCGTCAGCGTCTGCTTTTTATCAAACTTTCTTCCTACGCGCTGTTGTTGTTGTTGTGGAACAACCTTCGGTTAAGTAGCTGCTGAGGACATCGAAGACACGTAATGAAGTTGAATAAAACACACACCCAAAAAAACGTTACACCACTCACCAGTCCCCGGCGGCCACTTCCCACGCCAACCAGGAGACAAAATGGCTGGCAATTTAATAAGTAAAATAAGAAAAAACACAGTTTGCATCGTAACAAGGGAGGCGTCGGCGGCTGTGTGTTAGTCTGCAGCCAGACGGAGATGAGCGTTTTCTCCTCATCACTCCTCCCCTTCATCGTTCTCTTCCTCCTCCTTGTCCTCCTCTCCTCCTCTCCCTTCTCCTACTTCAAGTCCTCCTCCTCCTCCCCTTCCTCTGCCTCCTCCCACGCTCCTCCTCCTCCTCATCCTCGCCCTTCCTCTTCCTCCAGTTCCTCCTCCTCCTCCCCTTCCTCCTTCTCTTCCTCTGCCGCTTCCTCATTCTCCCCCTCCCTCTTCCTCATTCTCTTCCTCCCCTTCCTCCTCCTCCTAATTAAAATGTTTCCTGTGTTCATCCCTCTGCCTCGGGGGGCTGGGAAATGAAACAACAGGCAGTTCCAGCGACTGCCTCTCCTCTCACTGGGAGTATCTCGCTCTCAGGCTCTTTATGTCTCTCCACCTCTCTCTCTCTCTCCATGACTCTTCGTCGCTCTCTCCCTCTCGCTCTCGCTCTCACACACACTCTCTCTCTCACTCCTTGTGTGCTTTGTGAGGAAGCTCAGGTCGCAAGCGCACAGCTCAGGGCACACAGCAACGACAAGAGATGAGATAATTACAGACACAGGTGTGTAAAGTGGTGTGGTGTGTTGGGGTGTAGTGTGGTGTGTGTGTGTGTGTGTGTGTGTGTGTGTTTATGCAGAGTAAGTGTGTGTGTGTGTGTGTGTGTGTGTGTGTGTGTGTGTGGGGAAGCATGTCAACAGGAAGCATGTCGTTGTCGGTTCTCTTAGCCAATTAGGAGCAGAGAGAGAGAGTGCGAGAGTGTGAGTGCGAGAATGAGAGAGAGAGATTGTCTTGTGTCGCCAAATCGATTAAAATAAACTTGAAAAACACACACACACACATCTGTCCTTTCCCTTATGTGACACCACCTTCTCCACCACCCCCGTCACAACCTCCTTGTTAGTTCTGGCCCCACTTAACGTTTGTTTTAGAGTATAGAAGAAGGGACTGAAATGGTAAATACTTTATTTTAGTTCAAACAGCACGGGCATTAAAAACGCATATCAAAACAGGACGCCAGGCTACAATCACCGTGGAAACAACGTCCTCGTCATCGGATCTATTTACTATTTAGTCAAATAGCAGACGCCTTCATTCATTATAAAGTGATTTTATTCCTTTCTATTTGGGTAATTGGATGAATACCTTCGATGAATACCTACCTAGAGGCTAGGCTGTGGACGTTGGGCAATCAACCTCACAACCTTTCAGTTGCGAGTCAAACACCCTACCCCCCCATCAGTATTATTCATAAAACAATACATCTAAAAGGAACAAAAATAAAGAGGTGTCAACCCCAGTACCATGTCCCAATTATCAGTTTTCTCTGAAGGTGTGGGGAAGTGCGTGACGGAGAGAGACACACACAGCTGTGTGCGGCGCGCATAGGAATAAACAAAAGAGCCGCTCTCTGTTTCCAGAGGCACAGTGAAGCGCAGGGTCATCCCAGACAGGGCGACTCTCACTACGGGGCATATTCCCCTCCTCCATTCCCTCATGAGGTCTGGAAAGTGTGCCATCGGAAGTGTCTGTTGAGGGGCGGGGTGTGGTTGAC
Source organism: Micromesistius poutassou (assembly GCF_964030765.1). Lineage (NCBI taxonomy): Eukaryota > Metazoa > Chordata > Actinopteri > Gadiformes > Gadidae > Micromesistius > Micromesistius poutassou. The sequence continues at coordinate 15,517,471 of NC_140281.1, read as the reverse complement.
TCAGCTCGCAAGCCGATTGGATAAGCCAGAGGAGCCGGAGGATGGGTGGGGATGGTCTGGTCGTGTGTGTGTGTGTGTGTGTGTGTGTGTGTGTGTGTGTGTGTGTGTGTGTGTGTGTGTGTGTGTGTGTGTGTGTGTGGTTTGATAGTTGCAAGCATGTAAACAAAACAAAAAAAGATGATTGCGGATGCTGATGTTGTTGCCACCAGCGATGACGGGTGAGGGCGAGGAGGGGTGTGCGATACTGATCAGGGTGTTGTTTGGGGTGTTGATGTCATCAGTCACACGGGTGACGAAGGTCCTCCCGGCCACTCCGCCACCCCTCGGTGACAGCTGTCGCCTCTCACCTGTCAACCAGCCGTATTTATAGAGAGGGGTAGCGGAGTCAACGCCGGGCACCGCCACTTGCTGAAACGCGGCACACCAGCGTCTCAGCGACACTGCGACAGTTGTTCAATAACTCTATAGAATAACAGGAATAATATGAATCATGATATGAATACGTGATAAAAATAGTTTTAAAGCTACTTTTTGGGTTAAAAGCCTTCTGATTGGTCGATAGGGATGTTGGTGGCCAGCTCTATCAGAGAGCAGGGTAAATATTACCAACCGCGGTAATATGTATATAGAACATCTATGAAGAGTGTCAGAACTAGTGAAAAAGTGTTTAACTTTCAAAACTATTTTTATATTGAACCTTTTCATTACTACCATTAGGGCTGATACATGTTCTGTATGATTGATTATTGATTATTCTACGGCATGTACAGAACCAGGGGTGTAGGAATGAGTTTAACATTGGGGGGGACACATATCGGAAACTTGACAGATCCGTTAATGGTTTGAACAGAAATATGTCATAAATTAACTACACAGAAAAACATTCACAAATATATTTTATTCTACTAAAAATATACATTTGTAAAGGTAAAGGAAAACACATTTTGAATGGCAGTAATGAACTGATAAACATCAAACCAATTATTTAATTGCAGGCTTAATCAGGCTTAATCATCCAGAATTATCCTAGAATAATAAATAACATGGGAATAATATTGTTTGAATATTTTCTGAATACATTTTCAAAATTCTAAAAATGTATTCTAATCATTTTAAAAATGTGATTCATAGCCTACATCCTGACAAGCAGAGCCTGGACAAGCTATACTGCATATATATACCTACTTTATGGCATTCCACCCACCATTGCTATTTGTCCTATGGATGTTATTCTGATATCGAGGCAAATCATGATCACTGTCCTATAGGATTACTGCTCACAACAAAGCTAATGGGAAAAAAAACAAATGTTTTTGGTAGGCCTATATAGGCCTACACATGTAAGAGAAAATATGAAAAGACATTGAATGAGTGTCGTGTGCAACTATTTTTAGGAATTAGCCTGAAGCTTCAGAAAATTTTTAACAAAGCGTAGTAGTGTATGTGTGTGTGTGTGTGTGTGTGTGTGTGTGTGTGTGTGTGTGTGTGTGTGTGTGTGTGTGTGTGTGTGTGTGTGTGTGTGTGTGTGTGTGTGTGTGTGTGTGTGTGAGACGTCAACCTCATAGAGCACAGAGACAAACACTCTTCAAATTATTTTTGAACAGATTTGTTTGAGTGAATTTGCTCTAATATCGATTTGTTTGCTGACAGCCTGCTGTAGAATTGCAGACAGGTAACATTAAATTGGCCCCTGTAACAAGCAACGCCTTTAAGGTGGGAACGGTCTTGCGGTTCCTCTCATCAGTCCAAGTTTTGTTCATTATGGAAAGATCAACTCAACGGGAGAGTGCCAGGCAAACACACGGCAAACTGACAAATTAGACATATATTTTTGTACGGAATCTCCCTGCTTCTGAAATGCGCGAACATCTCCGCCCAGCGCTCGCCCGCTCGGTGGACGAGCGCATTGTGCAGGAATTAAATCGCGCCGCATTCCACTGTACGATCATCCCTGTTGCGTATGCCCTCACACAATGTTGAAATCATATGCTGGATGCTTTAATGTTTCTATGTGTTTTTTAGTTAATGATCGGGCTATAATAAGACCACGTTGGCTATGTAATTGCGGACAAGGGGGCATTTCATAGTGGTTGGTTGAAACCGGGACAACCCTGCGCGCTGCATTGAAGGCTCCGTTGGGGGCACAAAAGACCATTCAGGGGGCCAGTGACAAGACGCTGTGTTGCGCTTTCAAAATAAAATCAAATATTTTTCTCCTCACGGTATAATTTTTGGGTGGGACAAATGCGCCTGTCTCCAATATTGGAGGGGACACGTCCCCCCCGGTTCCTACGCCCTTGTACGGAACAGAGCTATATAACGGTAGCATGTTATGACATGCATATGTGTCCATAAGGCCAGTTAGCAACTTTAGGGCCATGTAACGTTCTCTTGTCATAGACTAGAGTCACATCTCACCTTTGACTTTTCCACTCTTTCACAGTTCCTCCCCTAACGATTAGCATTTTACGACCTCATCTCCCACCATCCAGGTCTCTCTCTCTCTCTCTCTCTCTCTCTCTCCCTCTCTCCCTCTCTCTCTCTCCAACCAGTTAGTGGCACAATAATGCTTGGCTAGGTACTTGTCCCATCGTTATGAGTTTCATAAAACACATCCGACTTTTGCTGAACCACCAGTCAAAAGAGTTTTTACTATTTGCAGATTGGCATTTTATTTATTTATTCAGCAAACCCTGAAGATTAGACTCCATGAGCTCACATTAAAACTGCCCTCTCTTGCTGTGCCCAGAGTTATGAACTCACTTCCTGTCGTGGGGGAATTAACAAGACTTTTGGGGAACACATGGTCTAGGGGTAATGACAGACATTATTTCATCCAGACTAGATTCTAACTTGAGACATTCTACTTGAATTTGAATTCATGCATCAAGTGTTTTGTTCATCAGACTCTATTCATCATCATTTAAAAAATTGTATGTGTCAAAAGGGTTTTAAGAGGCAAAATGCATAAAATTATACAATTCTGGTCCTGATCTACGAAATATAGAATATAGAAGTTTTAAGCTGAAAACAATGCCTTTACAAGTGCAGCATTAGCGAGTTGTGTATGCAATTGTGTGTGTGGGCGTGTGTACATGTGTACACGCCAGAGAAAAATGACACGTGAACAGCGCCTGTATACGCTCCCTTTCATCCAACACACGGCAGTGCGTGCAAACACAAAAAAGAACACTGATTTATTAGGAATCTTCTCTCTCTCGCCACGACACAAACCGCTCCGTCGCTGCCGTTAATGTCTTTCCCTCGGAATTTATGTCTGTCTCTGTGTCCTGCCTCCTCTCTTCCTCCCGTCCATCTCCTCCCTCCCTCCCTCCCCCCCCCTTCTCTCGTCTCCTCTCCTCTCTTCCTCACCTCCATTTCCATCTCCTTCCTTCCCCCCATCTCCTTCCTCCCTCACTCCCTCCCTCTCGTCTCCTCTCCTCTCTTCCTCCCCCCCATCTCCTCCCTCCCTCCCCCCTCCCTCTCCTCTCGTCTCTCAACCCATTAGAGAATTTCCCTGTGAAGGCCTTCGGGCCGTGTCGCGCATCACAGCCACAGAAATGAAAGGCATTATACATTACAAAGTGTTTGATTTAAGCATGATTTACACTGCTCTAACCCCGCAGCACGGCGCCGAGAGAGAGAGAGAGAGAGAGAGAGAGAGAGAGAGAGAGAGAGAGAGAGAGAGAGAGAGAGAGAGAGAGAGAGAGAGAGAGAGAGAGAGAGAGAGAGAGAGAGAGAGAGAGAGAGAAAAAACATGATAGGCTCTCAGATCCATCTGCAAATATTCCAGAGACATCATCGCGTGGATGGGGTGGGGGTGCAAATACTTTATAAGATTCACCTTCAGCGTCATTGTCATCACGGTCGTCGTGGTGATGGCCAGGGAGCACATCTCCATCAGAGTGGGGGAAGGGGGACGGGGGGGAAGGATCGGGTGGGGGGTGGGGGGGGTTGCCTGGATCAGTCGCCTATGAGGCACTGCACACACACCCACGCACACACTCACACACACACAGACACACGCTGCTGTACTGGAGATGATAAACTCTACTGGTGGATAACCTGCTGTTGATTATTCATGGAAGAGAAATGGATATACCTACAGAAAGACAGACAGACAGACAGACAGACATACCTACAGGACAGACAGACAGACTGACAGATATACCCACTGCAGAGAGACAGGTACCCACATACAGATATACCTACAGACAGAGAGAAAGAAAGACTACAGACTCCAACAGATGTACCGACACAGACAGACAGATACTGTATACAATAAGACAGACAGATGCAGACGGACAGAAAAACAGGTATACCCAGAAAGATACAGACACACAGACGTATGTATCCACAATGACACAGACACACAGACGTATGTATCCACAAAGACACAGACACACAGACGTATGTATCCACAAAGACACAGACAGACACACAGACAGACAGACAAACAGAGATGAGCGTGAGACTGATAACCTTTCCAACAAATTAGAAACTTCAGTGATGTAAATTTTGACCTGCCTCTGAATATTAAGTGACCACAGACATAAACGTGCAGACATTTTTTTCTATTTGAATTATTATTGTCTTTTTTTTTTTTTTTTCATAAAAGTGGAACTATTTCCAATTCTAACTGTGAGTGATGGGGAGTAAAATATGCATGAATATTCTCTGTGTCTGCCCGTGTTGATAATTGGTAGGATGCAATTCCCACCTACACGGCGTCCTAATACTTGACAGCTTGTAAACAGCGACGGCTAAACGCGGGCGACAGCCGATCAACAGGGTTTCCATGCCGATGGATCGCTGGCGCTCTCCCTCATCCCCGTCTTTTTTTGTTCTTCCATCTGGCTTTGTGTCGGGGAAAGAGAAAGCGCGAACACGCTGGTGCTAAAGAGGTTAAAAATAAGTGATAATTTTGCATGAAGTATCGTCTTAAAGGTACACTGTGTAGTGTTTTAAGTAATTTATTACCTCAAATCAACGTCTTCATTCATAAATAAGTCCTCATTGGTGTAAAATGATCTCTGCCAACAATCTCACTTATCCTCCTGAGCGAAGAATCACTTATCTGTATTTACATAGGACGGGCAGCTTCAATGTCCTTCCGGTCTATAAAAAATGATGAACTGCTGAGAGGGACAAAAAGCACTATCCTATCAAGATTTTCTCTTGTAGCTGCCGTCTTTGTCGTCGTGGTTGTGACTCTCATTCTCCTCCTCTTCCTCGTCGTCCTCGTCGTCCTCCTCGCCTAGCTCCCACCAATCCACTGCCTCTCTGTCCTCTCCCTCTTCCTCTCCCTACCGGCGTTGAATCGCCTGATGATGATCTCTGACAATGCACGGACATCGAAAAATAAACAGATAAAGAATGTTTCATTACTAATTAGCACATAGTTCATGCGTTGTAGTAGAGCAATAAACTCTAGCCTACTAAGAAAAAATTGTATTTGTCGCGTGTCAAGTGTCGCTATACTGCGACAGTAATGTTACCAATAAAAAACGATATAAACATGAGAACATAATTCACTATTTTGCTCGAGGAGTAATTACTCATACATGCTCACACTAATGATTCAATGCTGTTTGAAGTTAGTTTGAAATAACGTACCTCATCACCCGAAACAAAACTTGATGAAGTGGTGTTTGAAGACATGTTGTTGTCATAGCTTCTTGAATCTTGACACATGCCGCCTGCCGTAGTTCCAACAGGTTGCAACACACATTTGAAAACACAAGGCGCTAGAGAGCATATTTGTTTGAATGCGAAATAGACGAGATGAGATGAGATGAGAAGAGACATTTGTCTGGATTGATCCGGGAGTGCGAGGACATCAGGGCTGTAACACCCACTTTGAAGGTGCTCCACTCGGCTATCAATCCTCACCCATATGGTGCGCGCGGCGGCGGCGGTGCAGATACATCACCTCTCTGTACATTCTCTGCCCTCGAAAGAAACATCAGCCCCCCTTCTTCCCCACCACCACGTAGCCTAGCCTAGCGCTGTGGTGGGCTAACACGCTGCGCGCGCCCAGCATGCTTGCGCTTAACTCTGTACCTCTCTGAGAACAGAAAAACAGGGGGGGGGGGGGGGGGGGGAATCGTGTCGTGTTTCACTTTGTACACACATAGAAATAAGTATGATTCTTCTTGGTGTTTTTTGTTTTATCGCCGCCGATTTGAATCGATATGGCGGCGTTCTGTCGTTCTTTCGGTAGGCCTTACCCTGTCGAAGTAAAGACCAAAGCCTTGTGGTCGTTTTTGCCTTCTGGGCATGAAAAGAAAAGGCGGGACAGACAGCTTGTGTTTATTTACCATGCTGATATTGCAGCTTGTCCACACTGCTTCAAGGAGAGCTCCACTCTCATCATTAAGACCGTGTTCATGTGCGTAGATGGTAGGGAGGAGCAGCTGTTTAATAAACACATTTGGACTCGGGTAAATGATGCATTCAGTGCAGCACTTGACCCCAATCAATATCCGTCTAATCTTTACATCACAGCCTTCAAATGGCTGCCATGCCATTACAGAGATATAGGCTGAGGGTGTAGGTATTCCACAGATATGTGTTCTTCACATACAGGGCCATCACAGTGAGGTCAGATCTATAAACTGGAGGTATGGCACTAGAAGATATTTGCTCCTCCCAGCGGCCATTACGGTGAGGTCGGGCTAGGAGGTAAAGCTGGAGGAATTCCACTAAGAGAGAGATGTGTCACATCTCTTAGCGATAACGCTATTTTCAGGTTATGGTGCTCGGTGTGTGTCTGCCAAAATAGCGGAGTAGTACTTAGGTAACGGCATGTTTTGCTTTCCGAAAATGACTTCCATGCGCCTCTGTCGTAAGCAGGAGATTTGTGGGGGTCTAGCGTTGACCAATAAAAAAGCAGCATTGTCGCCGTTGCCAACTAAGCACTTACTTCCTGTGATGAGCGGTGGCAAACTATCGGCAACACCAAGAAACAAATCTCCTCCGTAAATCACCCCCCCATATTGGTTTTGTTGTCACTCCACTCGTATCGTCGAGAGGAGAGATTTACACTGGCGCTAGCTTGTTGGTAAATCAGACACAGAGACAAACTCTCGTCAAGCCCTGAGACAAAGTTTTTGTCACAAAGTACAGCAAAGAACGACAGAAAAAGGTTAGAGAGAAACAAATTCCCACCCACAATGCACACTTTTTCTTTTTTGTTGTTGTAGCTTTAATTATATGTCTAAAATATAATTACACGCTAATTTGCTAACGTATTATGTCTCCCCATCTGGCAGCATATTGCTAGCCATTGTATGGCTTTTCTCTGGGCTTCTGTCAGATGTTTTTCCCGCACTGTTTCTAACATTCCTCCAGACCGTAATTGTGATAATGGGCTTTATAAATAAACTTGACGCAGCTCGACAGTTTAAATATTGTTTGTATCTTCATCCTATGTATTGTTCTGCTCAGCGTTTAGCCAGAGTGTAAGGAGGCAGCGATAACAGCGGACAAAAAGCAACGTTTATTAAATTAAATTCACACTTTTGTCCTTCTGTTTGTTCAGCTGATCCAGACGATCAGCGCGGTGGATAAGGATGAGCCGCCCAGTGGACACCGCTTCTACTTCTCCCTGGCCTCGCCGGTGGCGGGGAACCTAAACTTCACCCTCCGTGACAACAAAGGTACACCCCTCTGACTGTTTCAACTCACCCCTGACCCGCACAAACACAGTTCATCACTGGCGATGTCCCCAAAGAAGTGCAACACATTTGGCTAGAATGGTGACCAGGGGAACGGGTCGCAATGTGTGCAATATGTGTGTTTTGTTCCTGCTGACTTACCCTTCTGTGAATGTATCATCATTGTGATTTATTTTTGTTCTTTACTACATTGTTTTGAAGACAACATTAATTTGGTTTTGTCAGAGGGAAAAAAAAGTATTAAATATATTTAATATATTTGAGATAAGTACTTGAAGATGACACAAGAGACGCAAGTACTTCAAGGATACAAAAACGTTGCAGGAGGAAAGAACAAAGTTATTATCATCAGAAAAGTTTTTTTCCTGGTCACATTTCTGATCCATGGCAGTGTGAAAAAAAAATTCAGTTTTTTTCCCTTGATATTTTCTTAGAATTACAACGAAACGATTAAAGAAAGAAATAATTTAAAAGTAAGATTAGAAAGTGATAGAGCAAAAGTAATTACATAACACACTATGCCCCCTGCGTTAGAGACTATAAGCGGACATTGTTTGTTGCGTGATGATTTATAGCTTGGTGTTTGCCCAGCGTCGATCTGATAACAGGACAACACATTCCTTACAAATAAATGCCACAAGGTTATGTGTTTTTGTATTAAGAAAAGCAACAGAAGTTGTTACATTATACGTGTGTAAGACGACATTATACATTATACGACATGTTTCTCTCTGTGTGTCCCCATCTTTCCTATCGTCTCGTCGTTAAATATGAAAAAAAAAAAAACATCCAACCCATCAATTTGTTTTTTATCTTTGGAAAAAAAATGACAAAAATATTTGTGCGTTTGAGAGATTGAAAGTCCTTTTGTTTTGCCAGGCCTCCATCTCTTTTCTGTTTTCAGTTCGGTCTCTCCTCTGCCTCTCTCTTTCTATCCACTTCCTGGCATGATCATGATTCATGATCATGACAAAACATTTTGATTTTTCCCCTCATCAAATAGAATGGTGGAGGAATCAACAGTTGGTTGTGAGCGCAGCATGAAGTAGCATGCATTCTTTATTCTTTATTCAGATCCACATTAGCTTCCACAGCTGTGGTCGCTAGTCTTCCTGGGGTCCAAATAAAACACAAAAACAATACACAGACATATAAACATACATACTGTACAAAATCCTATCAATATCACAAAAACACTGTATATATATACAACACTTCAATACATTTTACAAACATCATTATCCTCTCAATAAAAAAACAGTCCATTGACATGATGCATGATCCAAGAGTCGTGTTAATGACACCATCTGTTAATCCTGCATAAGCACTCTAATGCCAGCCAACACACTGCACATACCACTGATAATACTGCACACACACATATCCATATTCAGAGCTGCAGTGGCTTTAAATCCTAAAAATACATTGCGAAGTCCGTTAATTAACTGATCGTAAATTTGTATAACCTTGCTTAAATGTTATGTTTTCGTCCTATTTAAAAGACACACAGATCTTTTGTTGGGTTTAGAACTTTGTTATGTCTTCGAACTTTTCAAGATCGGGATTCTATGCATGATATTGCACTTCTTGCTCTACAACTCATCCTGAAAAGGAGGGATTCCTCTTTTGGCCCTAAATCCCTCTCAAAATAGGACAGGACAGTCTACAGGAGTTGGCACTGGCACACCTCTCCCATGGATTCCTCTCTATTGAAGGTCTCCATCTTCTGATTCCTGTAGAGAATAGGTTTGATAGAAGATTAATGGTGCTGCCGGTCACATAAAACACGGTCATGCATCTGAAGCCCTGTATGTGTGTGTCAGTGTGTGTGACTGTGTGTGTCAGGGGGGATATGTGCGTGTGTCTTTATATGTCAGTGGGAATATGTTTGTGTGGGCACGTGTGTGTGTGTGTGTGTGTGTGTGTGTGTGTGTGTGTGTGTGTGTGTGTGTATGTGTGTGTGTGTGTGTGTGTGTGTGTGTGTGTGTGTGTGTGTGTGTGTGTGTGTGTGTGTGTGTGTGTGTGTGTGTGTGTGTGTGTGAGAGAGAGAGAGAGAGAGTGATTGAGTAAGTGTGGCAGTGCTTGCTTGTCATTGGGAGTGTTTTCATATATAATCATGTCTGTCCATGGGCCTATACTTTATATATTGTGAGTGTGTGTGTGTGTGTGGATTCCTCTTTTGGTCCTAAATCCCTCTCAAAATAGGACAGGACAGTCTATATGTAAGGGTGTCCGACTCCCAACTAAATGTTAAATAGTTATTAGTGATTGTCAAGTCTATGCTAAACGCCACCTAGTTGGCTTCTACTGGGGTCCTTGAGGCGTCACACCGGAGAACTCTCCTAACTGTGCATTAAGAGATGGCTGGTTTGTGCACACTGATTACTCAATGCGGCCTCACCCAGCCCCAGAGTCCAATCAGACTGGGCCAGGTGAGACTACTCAAACCAGCCATCATCCTCCACACACACTCCAACAGTGATGAGGTCGACACAATGTCCAGATTCAAGTCAAGTAGATTTGCATAGAAATACAAAATTACAAATATTACAATATTCTGTTGGATGGAAATACAAATACTGTAATATATATATTGGCATAGAAATACAAATATTACAACATTCTGTCGGCTAGAAATACAACTATTGTGTTTGTATAAAAATACAAAAAACAACCCTCGAAACTAAAGCCGTCCCACGCGTACTCTCCACAACTTGTCACTCAACTCTCCCACTTCCCCTCCCTACTCACCCCACCTCCCCCCACCTCTCCCCCTCCCCCATCCAGACAACACGGCGTCCATCTTGACGAAGCGTGGCGGGTTCCGGCGGCGCGAGCAGCCGGTGTACCGCCTGCCGGTGCTCATCGTGGACAGCGGCAGCCCCGCGCTGAGCAGCACCAACACGCTGGCGCTGCGCGTGTGCGACTGCGACGCCGACGGCGTAGCCATGTCCTGCGGCGCCGTGGCCTACACCGCCACGGGGCTCAGCACCGGCGCGCTGCTCGCCATCCTGGGCTGCATCCTCACGCTGCTCAGTAAGTCCCACTGGCCTCCGGGGAAACGCCGACCCCAACCAAACTGTATTTTTTTTTTTTTTTTAAGATTTGTGTTTGCATTTTATTTATTCATGAAGATACAGTTAGTTAGACAGGAAGGTATGGGGTGGGGGAGGGAGGACATACAGCGAAGGATCATGGGAAGGAATCAAACCTGGGTCGCTGCAAGTGGGCCTTAATGGTACGTGGTGAGCCCCCAGACTAAACTATTTTTGGGGGAAATTTCCCGAATGGATTGACTGGCGTTTGGCCGTGTTTTGTTTTTGGGAAACTTTAAAGCTGGAGTAGAAAAGTTGCATAGTGCAGGTTAAACTTGTAACTTGCAACATATGTGTGTTGCTTTAGTTCAGAGTAAAATAAACTAATTGTATTAGTTAAGTCAGGACCTTTAACCTTTCAGTGATGCGGTTAAGAGTGATGAAAAGTTTGAAGTCAACAAAGCTGAATGTCTAATGTTAAAGATTAACGTTAAAGAAATCTAAATACATAAAAGACAAGATATAACTTTTATCCCCAAGTCATGACCTAGAATCGTTCACTGCCTAGAGAGGTAAAAGTAGATTTAAGTTAAAGGTGCTTTAGGCAAGATTAAAAGCTATTATTTGAATGTAATTTGTTATAAATGGCCTAGCAATCCGTCAGCTATTAGTGAGTGAAATGCACTCTGAGAAGTGCTGCTTCCAGTTGACTGTGCCGGCCCCTGAATGTGCCAATTTAAATTTGACACTGCCTCAAGCTAATTTCTGGCCAATCAAGGCATCTCTTCCCTGATTGGTTTTGGGAATCCATCTCAAGTGTCAATCACAGGCGTATAAATGCAAGACTTGCATTAGGCATCTATGAGAAGGCCTTATGTTGGATTATAAACACTTCAATAAATTAATACTGTTGAAGCAGGCTACATATTTTGTATTGAGTCATTTAGGGTTAGAGCAAATCATTTAATCACATTAATGTATATGTATGGGTAAGCCTTGATTTTGAGTGATATCAATTTGAATCCATAAAACAGCCATTAACATTAATTTATAATTAATTAATTCAGTGTACTACACTTAGCTTCTTTCTACGTTTAATGTGGTTTCGTGAAATCAAATAAAGATTAGACAAAATATAATCATATTCATCCCGCAGCAAAGGAATGCATAATCACAAACATTATGACACTTCCAGGAGCTGTCATATTATTATTTTTTATAGTGTTAATTCTGCAATTAATCTTATTGCACAGATTTTGTTCTCGTTTTGAACAGTTGTTGTGTTGTTTCTGACACCATGCTGTCTAAATATTCAAAACAAGGTGCAGCTTAAAGAGCAGAAGATGATAATTGTTCTTTAAAAGCAGTACCAGTCTCCCCCAACCCTGCCTCATAACAAAGCACTCAGGTTGTGTTCATTCTCCGGCTCCCCTTTGAACAGCCCTTTAGTTCAGTCCCGCTGAGTGGAGGACAGGCATGTCGCATCACTCAGCAGGTGACGGGCTCACCCAATCAGTCAATAGGAAGCTAGGCATGAAATAGTATGTTTTTAGCAGTTGACCCTGCCCTACGCCACCTAGGTGGCGTGACTGGGCTCCTCCTGGTTGATGATGAAAAATCCAGTTTATTGTGGTGTTGGTGCAGGAAGAACCCTCAGAACAGCTTTTCACGGGTAGAACCCTCAGAATAGAACACACAACATAATAGAATACCACTACATTATCGGCAGTAGAACCCTCAGAACAATACCCTGGAAATCCAGAGTTCTCGCGAGAGCACAATTTGAATTATGCACTATATTTTCAAATGTATGCTTGGTGCTGCCCCTCGAGTTGGGCCATTTTCATTACTCGTTGCCAGACCCTACAGCTTTCTAGATATGGGTCTGGATTTCCAGACCCCATTATTACAATCACACCCACAACATAAAAGATTTCCACTAAGTTATTTTACTATGCGCCAAATTATAATGGCTGACTATGACTCCTTTATCTTGGCTGAATACATTATCAGGACAGCGATAGTTCTGGGCTCAGCTGGAAGCCATGCAGAGCTGAGTCTATCCAGCTCTCACAGGAACAGGAGTTTGCACTGGCACACCTCTCCCATGGATTCCTCTCTATTGAAGGTCTCCGTCTTCTGATGCCTGTAGAGAATAGGTTTGATAGAAGAGTAATGGTGCTGCCGGTCATAAAACACGGTCATGCATCTGAAGCCCTGTATGTGTGTGTCAGTGTGTTTGTGTGTCAGGGGGGATATGTGCGTGTGTCTTTATATGTCAGTGGGAATATGTGTGTGTGTGTGTGTGTGTGTGTGTGTGTGTGTGTGTGTGTGCACATCGTGGTGAGTGAGTGTGGGTGTATTGTGTATTGTGTATCTGTGTACGTGTGTGAGCACACACACGTGTATTTGTGCGCACATGTGTGTTGTGTGTGTGTGTGTGTGTGTGTGTGTGTGGGCACGTGTGTGTGTGTGTGTGTGTGTGTGTGTGTGTGTGTGTGTGTCTGAGAGAGAGTGATTGAGTAAGTGTGGCAGTGCTTGCTTGTCATTGGGAGTGTTTTCATATATAATCATGTCTGTCCATGGGCCTATACTTTATATATTGTGAGTGTGTGTGTGTGTGTGTGTGTGTGTGTGTGTGTGTGTGTGTGTGTGTGTGTGTGTGTGAGTGAGAGTGTGTGGGTGTGTAGGTGCTAATGGGTGTGTACTCCCTTTTTCACCATACGGTCTCCTTCATAACCCTTTTGCTGAGACTTCACTCATCAATCACATGCGTTCACACCACATTGACACATTAGCTCACACAGTCACCTTTCAGCATGCCTTAGTTGGGCCATTTGTCTTGTGTTTTTCACCTTTGGTTGGTAGCTTAGTGGCCAGCGTGCTTATGAGGTTGGTTTGGGCAGAGGCTTCTGAATATGTGTTTTCCTTGGATATATATATATATATATATATAGTCTATATATATATATATATATATATATATACTGTACATATACTGTATATATATATATATATATATATATATGTGTGTGTGTGTGTGTGTGAGTGTTAATGTGTTAATGTATATATGCATCGTCTTTTCATGTGCATTAACTTATATCGGAGGTCTTTCTGTGTGTACGGCACACTCTTCTGCCAGCTTTTCATTAAGACATACACAGAGAACCATATGTAAACACTGAAAGTCAAACGAGATAGATGTTAAGTAGCAAGATGCCTACTGGTAGACTGGGGATAGTGGGATTCAGACCTAGAAGCTATTCGAAAATATATCGATGTGACAAGAACCAGACATGTTAATTCTCTTGCCCACCACTGTAGCTGGTTTTAGTGATTCCATCACCAATCCCAGCCTGATTCTTTGTTCAGATGCTTTTATTTTGTCCTCACCGGTCAGGTATGAATAATTCCTCCTCCGGGCCAATTAGAAAGACTGTCTGGAAGGCTCTCAGCTGCACACATCTATTTATCACTCTGTCTCTCCATTCATCCGTCTGTCTCTTGTGTTTCTTCCATTCCCTCCCTCGTTTCATTCGTTTTTCATGCCTGTCTTCATATAAATATATATGCAGAAAAAAAAGTGAGCGGAATCAACATCTAAACATTGGCAGTGGAGGTAAATATTAATGTATTATAGTCATACATTATCTACGTATTTATACATATGTTTTAAGCATTTCAGCCAGCAGCAATCCCGTGCGATGTACAATTGCATGCGTACGTTCAGATCAGGTTATGAACCAAATTGATTATGAGATTTTCATTGCGGAAGTTTAATTTAAAGTTGTAGATGGTGGTAATCTCAAAGGTTTCCATTTTGGGCTCTCTGGCAACACTTCTGGCAATAAGCAATAGCTTTTCCCATACGTTGTCACAACCGACCTTCAGTCAGTCACACTCATAATACTGCAAACGCAAAGGCTTTCCTTAGAGGGCAACGCACTCAGTCCTCATCGTGTTACCTCACTCGGCGATAGTGACTTAGCGGACATTTGTTTACATGAAAATCTTCGAGATTGTCACTGTGAAACCATGGTATCATTGTAGGGTGGTATCATTAATAGCGTGGTATTGAACCGCTGTCAGTGGGGAGCTGACATACACGAGCGAGCGTGTTACGGTAATGAAGCGGGCGGCACGGAGAAAAAAACACTCATGTAACTAGTTGTGTCTTGATGGATCGCTTACACAATTCAATTACACTAAAGGCCGTAGAACAGGCAAATTGATGGTCGTCCTACATTACGTTAACGCCGTGAGTCTCGCTGATGAAGACGCAGACCTTAAAAGGTTGGATTGGCCCCCTGACCTCGCCCAGCTTCATGGATAATTTCACACCGGCGGCTCCGTTTCCCCAGTGAAGCCTTGATCCATTCATATTCACTGGCGTCCCTCGGGCTGGCCGTCAGCCAATGGGAGAGGCATAATGTCTTGTCTTCGAGGCGTGAGTCCCCAAAAGAATAAAGGGGGGGAGAGGTGGGGGGGGGGGAAGGAGGGATGGAGGGACATGAGGAGGGGGGGGGGGGGGGGGGTGAGGGGTGAAGGGAGACAAATGGAAGAGAGAGAGAGAGAGAGAGAGAGAGAGCATTTATATTCCACTGTGCCACGACACAGCTCATGAGCCCTTGAAATCAAAGGGAAAAGTGTCACCAACACACCCATAATGTGAATCTTCCAAGCATTTCACCCAATATTAGAGGCTGGCTGTTAAACAGTAGGGACCTGTCCCCCCCCCCATGTAGCATCCCCCACCCGCTGTAGCTAGCCAACCTACCGTGTCACACCCAGGCAGCCATTTTGAATGCAGGGGGGCGCACTCCAGTCTGAGATCTTCCGCCTTCCACGTCCCTCCTCCTCAAATTGAACTCTTATTATGGGATGGGAAGTAGTAGTTGCCATTAGTTCCCCGCCACTCTCCCCCTTCCTTCCTTCCTCCCCCCTTTTGGGGAGGGGGGGGGGGGGAGGACTATGGGGGTGGGGAGCGAGCGATATGTCAGAGGCTCTGGCTGACGCTGACGGATGGCGGATCATTAGACAGGTGCCAGGTTGCTCGGCGGAGAGTTATTTTCAGCCGATCAGCGCATGGCGATGGAGGAGGTGGAGGAGGAAGAGGAGGTGGAGGAGGAAGAGGAGGTGGAAGGGGGGGGGAGGCGGAGTACTCACGACGACTGGCGGGTTAGTTTGGCAAAGGTTCTCGACACAGTGATGTCAGAGGGCTCCATGGCCACGGCGGACAAAGAACCAATGGTGGTCTATTACATTGTAGCGGGAAAATGAGGGAGGAGGAGGAGGAGGAGGAAGAGGCGAGCGACGGCCTCTCAGCAGGCCGGCGATGGGTTCTTCATATTGAGATCCACTTATGGGTTTCTTTATCGGGTTGTGTGGGTTGAGGTGCTATTGTCATCTGAATAAACGGCAGGTAGATGGAAACGTGTTCGGACAGCGAAGCAGACGAGGGACTGGAAGCTGCTCTGGCGAGCCGCTTGTTGTCTGGCTAAGAGTATTGACGCTGCCGATTGACGGCCTCACGTCTCCGCAGTCAATAGTGGTGAATGAGTCATGATGACGGTGATTATGATGGGGATGGTTATTAATTCTGAAATTAAATATTGCAAATAATAATCGTATGAATGCGATGATCATGACGGGAGAAGGAAAATATAATCATATTATTGTTGTTTTTTTTGCGTTAAAAATGCATATTAATATTCATGTTATTAGGGCTCTGTTGTATCAGTGAATTCCAATTGAGGATCATAACATTAAGAAAATGTTTAGTAATAATGTTCTATGGTTTTATTGCTTATTAATGATGTTATATTGCCCTTCCAGTCGTGGTGCTCCCGGCAGGATCATAACAGTAATAACATGTTTATTAATGATGTTATATTGCCCTTCCAGTCGTGGTGCTCCCGGCAGGATCATAACAGTAATAACATGTTTATTAATGATGTTATATTGCCCTTCCAGTCATGGTGCTGCTGATCGTGACGATGCGCGGCCGCAGGAAGACGCCGCTGATCCTGGAGGAGGAGCGGGACATCAGGGAGAACATTGTGCGCTACGACGACGAGGGCGGCGGCGAGGAGGACACGGAGGCCTTCGACATGGTGGCCCTGCGCAACCTCAACGCCATGCACACCGACCTGGGTGCGGCCCTGCGCGGCGGCGGCGACCCCAAGGCCCGCCGCGACGTCACCCCGGACACGCCCACCTTCTTCCGCTACCCGCCGCCGCAGGTGTCCTCCGGCTCTACCCAGCGGCCCGCCGCCTTCAAGTCGCTGCCGGACCACGTGGTGTTCCGGGAGTTCATCTGGGACCGGCTGAAGGTGGCGGACGTGGACCCGTCGGCGCCGCCGTACGACTCGCTGCAGACGTACGCCTTCGAGGGCAGCGGCTCGGTGGCCGAGTCGCTGAGCTCGCTGGAGTCGCTGAGCTCGGACTCGGAGCACAGCTACGACTACCTCAGCAACTGGGGCCCGCGCTTTAAAAAGCTGGCCGACCTGTACGGCAACGGGGACGCCGCCTCCGCCACCGCCAGCAGCGTCAGCGTCTTCTCATAGCCCTCCGGCGTGGTGAGAAAGAAAAAAAAAAAAAAGTTTTTAAACTGTTCCCGTTTTTTTTGTTTCGTTTTTTTTCCACGTCAACGCCGACACAAAGAAACCTTAGCGGCGGTGTTTTATTTATTAGCTGAGGAGGTGAGCGAGTGCTTTGCGGTCGACGAGGTGACGATTTAGATTCAAACTTGACAAACTATGAACTTAAAAAGAACTGAACTGGAATGGCGTCCAAATGTTTTGGCGCTTCTGCCTCCCTCGCACGCCGGCGTTTCAGAAGTGTGACTCGGGGAGATTCAACACAGACTTCTGAAGAAGGGGACTCCACAGGGGAAGGAACCTTTTTGCTCAAAAGACATTAAAGGCTTGAGATTGGGCTGGGCTCCAGCCACTGTTCACGGGAGCGATTCAACGGAGAGAGAGAGAGAGAGAGAGAGATAGAGAGAGAAGAGAGACAAGTGTTTCATCGGGGTGATGGCCAGAAACCTGGCACTCTTGCATTCCTTGGCCTATCTTACAAATTTAAACCCATGGCGTTCTCCTGAATTGATTCTCAGTTCCCTGGCGGCTAATCAGTCTGTCGTTTGTCGGTTGTTTCATTGTTTTTTGCTGAGGGGGCCGCCAGGGGATTACTGTATCATTTGGCGGCGGGGGGGTGCAGGGTGTTTTCAAAGACGTTTAATAAAGTATGGAACTAGTTCTTAGACCCGGTCATATCTGCTACTAACTGCGGTGTAGGAGTGAAACTTTGTACACAACTTCTACAAGTTAGCCAGTGTAGCAGCGCTAAGACATGAGCTAGGCTACAAATGATGAAGAAGAAGATACATGGGTCTCTTGATGTCTCTTTTTGGGGAGCGGAGCATTGGAAGTACAATCACCTCAAACTCTCCACAAAAAAAAAACATTTTTTCAGATGTTAAAGTGTGATGTTGTTCGAGTTTGTTTTATTCTTCAGCCTTTCTATTGCCATGTCCGATGTATGAGTTCATTAATGATGTAATGAATCTGACCGCAGCCTTCACAGGGGTCTGTCATCCTGTCGCTATCCAAAAGAGGAAACGAAAAGATGAAATGGATGAAATCTTTGCCGAAGATCGTTTTTTTGTGCTTGGTTTCAAGAATCCTGCGAAGTTTCCTCTGGAAGATATTAAAAAATGACCGAAGTGACAGTCGTTAGCAGGGTAGTCATCTGAGTAAATCAATTTTGCTTCTGTAGTTTGCGAGTTCAGCCTGTTGTTATTGCAGAGATAGCTTCGATCCGGGTCAAAGTTAACAATGCACAGGTTTCGTTATCGATGGTTAACTGTATAATGCCGATATTGTGCAGATATTTGTTTCTTTTTAATTTTTGCTGAAACAAATGTTACGATTGGATGTCAAAATGTAAATCATGTACTATTTATTTTGAAGAGGCAAAATTGTGCTACAAATGTTTCTATCATTTTTGCTGAAAATAAAATGGACATTTAGTTCCTTAAAAGACCAACCTGGCTTCTTTATACTTGTGACCATCTAACTATTTTATATTTCAACCCTTCCACTATTCCACGATTAAATTGCCAATGTGTTGTCCTTGTTGCTGTTTTTTTGAGTGGGTGGGTGTTTTTTTTATATAGTAATAAACAACATTTGTGAAGACTATTTTTTTTTTTTATCAGCTCAATTTCAGTTCCATTATCCCTCTATTCATGAAAACCACTGGGCACAAAAAACACATATTTATACACATACACACACATACAAAATGGAAATCAAATCACCGAAAGCGTTTGAAAGGTGTACCAAACTGTCTCTTCACAAAAGAATGAGAGAGAGAGAGCAGATTTAGATTTGGGTGTTGGGAGAGAGCAAGGTGAAGTAGAGAAGAGGAGGAGGAGGAAGAGGAGTGTGTGTTTGTACTTGAAAGGCCCGTTTGGAGATGGAGGCACAGGGCGTGCTGCTCGGCGTGATGAATCGTCCGGCACTCTGTTCTCCCTCTGCACAAAGCTCTCCAGCAAATTAGCTCTCCGGCCCCTCCCGTGGTCAGCTATTGCTGCACCACAGGATGGAGGTCTTTCACGGGCGCAACACTCCACACATACGCAGGTGGACACAATTGCCGTGTGCACGCTGAAGTCACACATACACTCCTTCTACGAGCACGCACCTGCAACATGCACACACTTTTCACGTGCACACGTCTGTCACATGCACACGCCTCCCATGCGCAACCGCCACATATACATTTAAAATGCCACGCCATGCTACACGCACATACCTGGCACCTATATATACAAACACAGACCCTTGTGCAAACACTCTACATGCGGTATGGAGCTGTGTTAATAGGGAGAGGGGGCTGTTGACCTATATCTTCCCCACCAGGGATTATTTACTGTTAGGTGGACGTATTTACAGAGTATTTATACAGTATCTATCCTGCTGTATAGTTGACTGTACACCAGGAGTAAACTGAGTCTACTCCTTAGGTCCAGGGTAGGTCTATACCCTGCTACCTGGGAGGATGTGTCCACCTGTTTCAGACTGAACCAGGTTGTTTTACATGTTATTCATGATTATGGTAAACCCTACCGCTCTGCAGATGTGATGAATGACGTGAAATAATATACATAAATATATATACTTGCTTTGATTGGGTTTGTGTGATTATTTGTTTGTTGGGCTTACTATGTTGCCACAAAAAGGTGGCGTGCGTGCGTGCGTGTGTGTGTGTGTGCATGCGTGCGTGCATGCACGTGTGCTTGTGCAGGTGTGTGTGTGTGTGTGTGTGTGTGTGTTTGTTTGCGTGTCAGTCATCCATACCACACTAAATAAACACTTTGTAATGACGCAAGTGAGACTCCACTTCTAGTCACAAAGAAACACACTCTGCCTCTTCTTCAGGCGTGTCGTTCACAGATCCAGTGAGGAAGACGAGGGTCCTCCATCGTGGCGGCGCACCCGACAGGTCTCCAATGAGATGTGATGCGACTGACGCCAGCGCACCTCGCTGTGATGCAATTGGCTGAAATGAGCGCATTGTGCGTCTGGGCTCGGGGGGGTCGGTAAATAAGCTGTCTCCTCTCAGGTATTGACTTAGTTGCGGTTGCCTTTGAAGACGACACACGCAGAAACATCTGAGGAGACAAACTATTAGCCAGCAGTAGCTCGTTCATTACCATGCTACTTCTGCTAGGCTAGCACGGAACCAAAGAGAAAAGACACGCCGCTGAACTATTGGCCAGGAGTAGCCGGCTCATTACCACGCCGCTCTAACTCGACTACTCTTGTTCGACTAGCGGGAAACTGGAACTGGAACTATAAGGGCGGAGTAGCTAGGAGACGGTAGCTAATGCGATGCGACCGTAGCTAAGCTCTCAATAAACCAAAAGTAATACTAGGTGTAGTTAGTAGCAGTCTCGTTATGACGCAACTCTAGCTGGGCAGGTGGATGAAAGGAGCGTCAGGGCTCCGACTATGAGCCAGGAGGAGCTAGCTCATTAGCATGCTACTCTTCACACGCCGGTGAAGCTGAGGCAGGTGACTCTCGGTACGCAGGAGGCCGTTAGTCATCCACAGGCTGTTCAGGAGCACATTTCTTTATAATGGCTGTCTCTTATGTCTCTTAATCTCCATTTCTCTCCCTACCACTTATTTACCAGGTATTTATTTATCATTATTGTTGCTATTCCTAGGCAGTATATTTGCTTTCAGGCTCGGCAATAAAACCCTGTAAACACCACTTTTCTGCTACTTGGTACAGATTTACATCGTGATTATTAAATGCGTGATCCGGATATACGTGATTGTCTAGAATCAGTATGTTTTTCATATAATTTCGTAATTTCCAACAACCAACTGAAAACAACAATGTTAAGAGTAAAGTTTACTTAAGATGGGTGAAGTTAAGCTCTGAAAAAAAAAAAAAAAAGACACTTCGACTCCAGCTCCGACATCACTAACGATGGCCATCTTGCCCGAATTATTAGCCAATCGGAACCCTCATCCTCTCCACCTGGCACCTAGGGGAACTTCTGAGCAATCAGGGAGCCTCGCCTTATCAGGGGCTTAATCTGGCCCCCCACTTGATTACCCATATTGGCCCCGGGGCCCACAGCAGCCCTGTGTCCTCTCCTCCCTTATCATAACCATGCATCATCAACAAATTGCCCTGACAAAGACGAGCCCCATCTTCCCAACGACGACTTGCGGCAGCGGGGGACGAGATTGGGGCCCTGTTCGACGCCGGGTGGACGGTCGGCGAGGGGGGCTAATGGTGTCTGACCCCCGCGGTGTCCTAGAGGAAGGGGGGGGGGGGTCTTCGTCTACAGACACTTGGCTGCGTGCTTGCACACCAGGTGTCAGCCGGTTGCGCGGCCGGTCCCGCTGGAGTTATTAAGCTCCTAGTGATGAATAATGCACACGGCCGTGTTTTCATTATCACTCATAATCACCAGATATGGCTGAGCTGGAGTGGCTGTGTGTGATTGTTGAGATGCATAATTAATGGCAAGTGGGGAGAAAACATGTTTGTTTTTCCTTAATCGTTCACACACACACACACACACGCATGCACGCACGTGCGCCTGTGCGGTTTGATCATTCGTCTTTTGTGTGTTTGGCTGCTGGTTGTCTCTCTCTCTCGAACGCACAGACCCAGTCTTACAGTGGCCAAACTGTAATATTCATTACAACATGATGCATGCAGTTCACTGCTGAAGAAATTATTAGGGGCGGTGGGGAGGAAGGGGAGCAGAATACTCTATAGTGTTTAGGTGATCGATTCCCCTGGCGAAAGGATCCGGGTTCAAAACCCCAATGTCCGCACTCTTAACCTGTAGGACTCCTACAGTGAGAGACCCCCCTCAAACTGCTCCTTCATCCAAGAAACCACAACAGGCTCTTGAGGTTAAAAGCGTCTGCTGAATGCCTCGATAGGAACACATGCAGCCTTTCAAAAGGGCCGCATACCGCAAGAAAATGAATCTCTGCTTAGCTCCCAACCATGGGGGGGGGGGGTGCCCGAAGTCCAGGCATATTAATTCCTCCAGATTAATATTTATTTCCACCCTCACGTGCGGTGGAGCCTCTCAGCTCGTCCATCGGCCCCTCTTCCCATTCTCACTTTCTACACTTTCCTTTGTCCCTCCAGGAGATAAAACTTTTGGAGGGGCCAGTCTTTGCGGGGTTGCTCGTCATGAGCAAGGACGCCTGGCTGTGCCGCCGTCCCCCCCACGTCCCACCTCGCCCGATCCCATCCCTCTCTCTGCTCCTTTGAAAAGAGGAAGAAAGCCAGAGAAGGAGAGATCAAAGGGGGCGTGCGGCACCATGTTTTATTCTCTCTCTCTCTCTCTCTCTCTCTCTCTCTCTCTCTCTGCATTGTGTACTCTCTACTATACTTCCACTTAAATGTGATTGGTCCCAAGACCTGGCCAATATAAATAATTCATTTGTGAGGTGTGTGTGTGTGTGTGTGTGTGTGCGAGTGTGTATCTGTGTGTGTGCGTGTGTGTGTGTGTGTGTGTGTGTGTGTGTGTGTGTGCCTGTGTGCATGTGTGGACGTGCATTATGTGCATGCATGCAGATGTGTGTGTATGCATTGTATGTGTGTGTGTGTGTGTGTGTGTGTGTATGTGTGTGTGTGGATTCTGGGTGAATGTGCACACGTTCACAACTTGCAGGAATGTGTATTTGAGTGTGTGTGTGTGCGTGTGTGTGTGTGTGTGTGTGTGCGTGGGTGGGTGTGACTGTTCGTGCATGCACAGCATGCAGGAATGTGTGTCTTTGTGTGTGTGTGTGTATGTCTGTGCGTGTGAGTGCATGCGTGTCTTTCTGCTTCTTGGGGACATGGTGAACACAGGCTTGGTAGAAGTAGGTCAAATTGGCAGAAACAAGACAAATAGATGAAAATTTAAACAAACAAAAAAACACACAAATACATATTTTAACTGACCTTCTATAGAAACACATTCTCATATACAGTTCATATATAAATAATTAGCAACATTTGAAAGATGTGAATGACGCTGGCAAATGCCAGCATCATGGAGGTTATATTTTATTCACTGTTATTTTATTCACTGACGGACACACAAAAGGCACAATTATCTCCCCTTGACATGAAATGAGTGTTAAGCTATAGTTTCAAACAACAGTATATTCATAGCCCAACATCCCATGCAAATTGCATCAATTATTTTTCAATCTTTTAGATGTTACTTTTAAGACTGTATATATTGCAAAACAGCAATGGTAATATCAAACAGAATTTCACAAGAAGATTGAAAGAGTTTAGTTCACACCCAAAAATGTGTGTGAGGTGTGTGGAGGACAGGATAATCCACCAGCAGTGGGTAGGGTGTTCAAAGGTCCTGGGTTCTAAGCCTGACATGGCAACCGAGAGCAAGTTGTCCTAAACCCTACCTGCTCCTCAATAACATGTACAATTCAAACCCAACCTCCAGGAAAACCTTAAACACATACGTCTCAACTGACTAAACCATAGTAATAAAGTGAACACCCCCAACCATTCCACTGTAAAAAGAAAACAACCAAAAAACTACAACAACAAGCAAGTCCGCTCGAGGCCTTGCTGGAAGCAGGACACGCAACAACGACGCCGACGTCAAGACCCGACGCGCGGGCCGCCATGATGGGAGCGTTTGACTAACGAGGAATTAACGTAATTACAATACGCACCGAGGGCCCCCTCTCCACTGACGGCTGGGTACATGTCAGCGCGACGCCGCTATTAATGAGCCGTGCTCGCCGGCGGCCTAATTAGGAGCTTGTGCGTTGTTCTCACACAGGTGTGTCATCGTCAGCGCGAGGCCAGAGACTCGTGCGCGTGGGCGCTGAGTGGGAAAATAAAGTGCAGATTACATTTTTTTTGTTTGTTTACCGTGTATACATTCAAAAATAGTTACACGCAACAACACTTGTTTCAGCGCTCACCGGAGATCCTCTTGGGGGGGGGGGGGAGGGGGCTGAGCGCTAATTACACTTTTAAAGAGTCAGTTAACAGTAAAGAGGGATTATTCTTTGGCTTCTTTTTTTTTTGTAAAGTGCACTGTAACAAATAGTCCGGAGACTGGGATCTGGCAGACGGCGCTTGTTGTCGTTGGGTTTTGGTTTTTATCCGTTTCTCTTAGACGGCGACACGGGCCAGTGATTTATGGTGCCGTCCATTAGTCGAACCTTCTGCCAACCGAAATCTATTAACACTTCCATGCTCTAATCTCGCTCAATATAAATCAGTCGCACGCCTCCTTCCCTCCACCGCTGGACATATATGCATAATTAACTGAACATTTAGCCATATGTCATTATTTTTTACCCTTGTTTTTTGCCAACCTCATTTCTGTGGATTGGGGTTGTTTTTTGGGGCGGGGTATTGTCTCTGTCTTGACAAAGGCAGCGGATGGTGGTTCATCAATTATTCATTTTGCTTTGTCTATTGATTTACATAGTTGCACATAAACCAACTGCCGCGGACAGAATAAACAGACACGCCCAGGCGGCTTAATAATTCACCAGCTCTTGTTGTCCTCGGTCTGCAGTGATGGCCTGCTTTATACCGTCATAAAGTTAGAGGAACAAAAGAGGCCATGGAGTTATAATGGTCCCACTTAATAGAGTTTGACCTGGTCTGTCGTCCCTCTCTCTCTCTCTCTCTCTCTCCCGGTTTTGGTCTGTCTCTCTCTCGATCAAATTTTCTAATTCAAATTCAAATGAACTTTATTGGCATGAAAAATGAAAGACTTATTATATTGCCAAAGCAAACATAAATCTCTGCTTTTCTGTGTGTCTCTCCCTCTTTCTGCTTCTGTGTCTCTCTCTTTCTCTCTCTCTCTGTCTTTCTCTCTCTCTCTCTCTCTGCTTCTCTGTCTATTTCTTTCTATCTTACTCTCGCTCTGTGTCGCTCTCTCCCTCTATCTGTATTTCTGTGTTTGTCTCTCTCTGTCTGTCTCTCTCTCTCTGTGTTTGTGTCTGTTTCTCTCTCTTTCCTAGCGTGTATGTGTGTGTCTGTGTCTCTCACTCCTTGAATCTGCTTCTCTCTGTCTTTTTCTCTCTGTCTATGGCTTTTCTCTCTCTCTACCTCTATGCATCCCTGCCAGGGCAAAAGTGAAGGCCAATAAACTTTTAAGCTCTCTCTCTCCTTCTCTGTTTCTCTCTCTCATTTTCTCTCTCTCTCTCTCTCTCTCTCTCTCTCTCTCTCTCTCTGCCCCTCTCGGCCTCTCTCCCTCTCCCCTATGTCTCTCTGTCTCCCCCTCTCCTCCCCTCTGTCTCCCCCTGTCTCTATCTCTCCCTCTCCTCCCCTCTGTCTCCCTGTCTGTCCCTCCCTCTCCTCCCATTCTGTCTCCCTGTCTGTCCCTCCCTCTCCTCCCATTCTGTCTCCCTGTCTGTCCCTCCCTCTCCTCTGTCTCCCTGTCAGTCTCTCCCTCTCCTCCCCTCTGTCTCCGGGTCTCTCTGACGTCCTGCGCTGTGCTGCGGCTGCATTATTCATTATTCATGTGTCTGACGGAGAGCGTCTTCAAATGGCTTGTCGTTTCCTCTTACCCTCCATCAGCCGGCCCCGCACGCTGCACACACCCTGGCCACGCTCGCCGGGAGGGGGGGAAGCAATCTGCGTCCGGAGCTTACGGCCAAACACCCGGTGCGTATACATTCTAACGGACCTGTTTACAGGTGGGCTTAAACCCCTGCGTGGAGGGGGAGAGAGGGGGAGGAGAAGAGGGAGGGGGGGGAGGTGATGCTTGAGTAGGTATCTTCAGGGTATTCATACAATCTGTTGTGGCACATTTCAATCCTGCGCCACGACACACCAGCCCGCCGCTCCGTCTTGCCTGCGAAGCCGTGCACACCACCGCCCTTACCTCCCACACACACACCAAACCCATCCACCCATACACACACACACACACACACACACACACACACACACACACATGCAGCCGGAGTAAACAGGAGGACCGCATCTGTGACTCGCTGCCAAACTAAAGTTTACGGCGGTGTCAAGGAAAAAGTTGCAGAAGGACAAACAAGGAGGGGTGAAAACAACATAAAAGTTTTTTGCATTTAATTTCTCTCTCTCTCTCTCTCTCGCTCTCTCTCTCTCTCTCTCTCTCCATTGCTTTTTGTTTCTCTCTTAACGATTCCCCCGACAGAGCCGTGGCAGCCCCGGAGGCGCATGGACGCATGTCTGATGAGACGGCGAAACACATCAAGCCCGCGCCCGTGTCTTTAGGTTGCGTGCGTTGGCGTGAACACGGTGTAACATTACATGCCTGTCGGAACCTCCGTTCCCCGACTCTCAGGCTGGTGACACTCTGTCAGCCAGCCCACAAGCCCCTCAGGTCCTCCCCCCAGCTCCCCCTGGCACCCCCCTGCGGTGTGTCTCGGCTGTTTGTATTTACAGAGTTTGTTTGCGTGACACCCACCCCCTTATCCACGCCGTCCCAGCCCCCCAGCAGGGAGCGTTTCCTCTGCGGTAATTGGGATTGCCGTCATTCGGCGCGCCCCTAATGTCTGCCACTCAGCATTAACATGTCATTCCCTTTTTTTCTGGGAGCGTTGAGTCAGAAAATTAGAGGTCTCCACAGACCTCGGCCGCCGTCAATACGGGCGGAGGAAGCCGGCGTCTCTGCCGGCGGCGGTGCGCGAGAGAGAGAAAGAGAGAGAGAGAGAGAGAGAGAGAGTGTGGAATAAAGGCAGAGACAAAAGGTAGAAGTGGAGGAAGAGAAATCAGTATTTCAGAGGACCATAGGGAGAGGGAGATGGAGAGACCAATAGAGAGGGGTAGGAGGGGTACACAGAGAGGGGGATGGAGAAAGGTGACGGAGGTGGAGAGAATTGAATAAAGGGAGAAACAAAGAGACAAAGTGGAGTGACAAAAGTCTGTATTTCAGAGGACTAGAGAGAAAGAGATGGAAAGATTGTCAGAGCAGGATGGAGGGATGAATCGAGAGATGGATTGAGAAAGGTGACGGAGGTAGAGAGAACGGAATAAAGGGAAAATACAAAGAGATAAATTGGAGTGACAAAAGTCTGTATTTCACAGGGCTAGGGGGAGAGCGATGGGGAGAGCGAAGGCATAAAGGGAGAAAGCAAAGTAAGTAAGTCAAGTAAAGGACAAAAAGCTATACCGCATCAGGCTTGGATATGGTGACTATTATAGAAACACCTCGGATTGCGAAGCCCGCATGCATGAGGCTCCTGCCTCGCTGTGTTCCGTCCTCTCTGACCTTGGGCTTGTGTGCGGGCGTTGTGCGATTTGCATTCAGTTTAGCATGTGAGTTGAGTTTGTTTATCTGGTGGGGGGCTGGCTCGAGGGGGTGGTGGGGGGTTCCATTACCCCTCTTTGGGTCGTTAACTGTTATTGTAACACCATGTCCGCGTCGCTGAGCGAAGGCACGGCGCCAGGTAGCTAATGACGAAACATCTGGTGCGTTGGGGCAGAAGAGCCGTGCGAGGGGGCGGTGACTCCCCCGTTAGCGAGCTCGTGGTGGCCCCTGTAGCGGCCCCTGTAGCGGCCCCTGTATCACCCGCGACGCCCCGGCCCTCATGCTCGTCTCATTAGGAGCCGCCGCTGTGGAGATGTACTTCCTGGCCGGATGAGACCGCCACGTAAATGCTACTAAACTGTGTGTTAAGCTCTGAGGAAATGCTAATAAAGTGCTGGAAAAACACAAAGGGAAATGCTAATAAACCGTGGGCAAAACAAGGAGGAAATGCTGATAAACGGTGTGTAAGCCACAGAGGAAACACTAACCCTCTGTTCTGTTTATTCACAGGGAATGGGGGTGGGGAGGTACTGGGTTTGATCCCTGATGTCAGTCTGTAGTCTACCAGTGTCTTTATGACATGTATCTGAATTCTCGCTGTGGATAAAAGGTAGATCTGTAGAAGATAACTGTTCTCTGTAACCATCTCCGCCTCCACCCCCCTCCTACCTAGTGAGAGATTTCATTGTTGATGTAGTATTTTTATATCGATGTGTTTCCATGACATCTGTGAAAGGGAGGTATTCGCTTCACATAAAGTGTGAGTGTCATTTGTGCTTTCGTATAATAAACATCATTATAATGATAATTTTGATGTTGATGATTGTATACCTATATTAAATCTGTTTTTTAATGCTCTGTCCTGCACTTTTGCTGCTACGCCCAAATGTCCTATCTGGGATTATTAAAGTGCTTCTGCTTATACGATAGTCTGTATGAAAAATAAGTACTAATACAATTATATATATTATAATTAATAAATATAATAACTATATAATATAATCATAGCAATAATTATTATGAAAGTAATAATACAACTACTATGAATGAGGATTATCACCAATATTATCATAGAGGGGCTTTTGGTGTTTTTAAAAGTGATATAAACAAATTATTAATTCATTATTGTTACTATGTTATTATGATATTATTATCGTACATGAATAACATCCTTATCATCACATCATAATTATTACCATAATAAAATCCTCATTATCATCTCATCCACGTTATTATATCATCAGCATCATATTATCATGTCCCAGTCATCATCAGTATTCCCAGCTGGCCTCCCTACTCTCTACCTCCCGGTACCGTGCAGCGCTGGAACCCGTCCTGCTGTCAGCGCCGCGTGCTTCTCATGCAGGACCGGGTTCGCATCCCGCGTCCTGCCGTACCCACATCTGCATGTCCTCTGTGGCACGGGCGGAGCCAGCCGCCACGCTGTCCGCCTCGATTACCCAGGTCTCTGATTTCCCCGTCCTGCGCACTCTGTGTGCGTATGCTCTGTTTGTGTGTGTGTGTGTGTATTGTGTGTATGTGTTTGTGTCTGTGTAGTCTGAGCGTGCGTGTGCGTAGGGTATGTAAATGCAGACTGTAAATAGGATGTGAGTGAGTGTACCAGAGGCATCTCCTTGAGTCTAAGTGTTTCTGCTGTATGTAGGACGGAAGGAAAGAACAAGAGAAAGCAGAATATTGAATTTGAATACCTGACTGATGCTCTGTTTGTTTGTGTGTGTGTGTGTGTGTGTGAGTGTGCGTGTGCGTGTGTCGGTTCATTCGGTTCTATTTCAATCAGGTTTGCGGCAAGTCTAAAATGTTTCATGAGGTAAAATTGGGTCCAAACATTCACTTTTCGAGAGTGTAAAATGCTCAAAAAAACTTCACCAAGTACAAAAGACACCATGGGTTCCATCAATAATAAACCAAGCACAGATTTCAATCTTCTTGCCAATGCTTTGTTGGCATTGTATCTTTCACATACATTCAGACATTTGGCAGGAATGCAGACAACACGGTGAGCCTTGTTTAAGGTCAACGTGCGCTTTGAGCAATTGTTTTGAGCAAAAACTTAAAACCCCAAAACTTAAAGCAGGCGGTGAGTGGTTGGAGGTAGATGGATAAACAGACGGATATAAACACGCGGATGTGTCACACGGGCCTGTATTTAAACAACACTTTTGACTTCAGCACACAGCCGCCCACGCGCGGGGCAGAGCGAATCAAATCAAAACAAAACAAAATCTGCCATGACTCCATCATTACCGATCACGGCAGCATCAACACATACAGACAGAACTACACACACACACACACACACACACGCGCGCACACTGGCGGTGAGGTTAGTTACTATAAATTGGACGTTGATTGAGGAAGGAGTTCACATACATCCGGTTATGCGGTCTAAATTGCATGCCCTTTCGTGGCCTCTGCAACAACGCTTCTCAAAGTCAACGTGCGCACCCACATGTTGAGTGCTTAGTTGCCCATGCAGCCGCAGTTCCACCGTGCTGCTTAGTATTCACCCGATTCACTTTCCTAAAGGTTACCAAACCTAATTAGACATTTATGCAGGATCTTCAAAGGTCCCCGTGTTATTAATGATGTGCTACTTCTGAGGACCACGTCGATGGCTTTCTCTGAATGGGGAATACACACACACACACGGCCCTCACAATAACCGCATATGCAACGTGGGGACCCACAGCCCTGGGGCCCCATGAGACACTGGTTATAGTTTGGGTTTGGTGGGGGGGGGGGGAAAGTCTAGTTGGATCGGGTCACGGCAAATGTGCTTTACGGTGATAGGCATACATGTAGATGCATTGAGATGTTTGAACTGTGGATATAGACACACACACATACACACACACACACACACACAAAATCTATAACCAATTATAATTATATTTAGGGACCGAGCCAAACATGGCAAGGTCCCTATTGAAACCCTCGTGATTATTCTTCTTCTTTATTTTTAGCCACTTCGACTGCATTTTTCCCCCCCTGAACAACAAAGTCTCTTGAACTGAACATTTCCGGGTTGCCAGATTTTCCGCCATTTTGAATTCTGTTAAAAACACCAAATTGCCTAAGGATCCCAGGTTTTTCGACTTTGACAAAAATCCTTTGGCAGATATCATCTATGGCCGATTATCTTCACTGCGCGCAGTGATGAACGGGACCTCGTACCGGCTTGCGGGTGCGTCACGTGCAGTCCTAACATGTGCACATCTTGCCAGCCCACATGTTACGACGGCACGTGACGCGGCCGCAAGCCGGCGCGAGGTCCCGTTCATCACTGCGCGCAGTTTTAATTGAGTAATATTATTCTCCACTGATGGACAGAGGATATCACGGGATAGAGTTGTGGTTAATTTGCATTTCTTTCATCAGAAAGGTTCTGGGTTCAAACCCCAATATCCACAGTCTGTTGGCCCCCTAGAGCAAGGTGTCCCCTCAACCCTACCTGCAACTTAACAAGAGCTATTGAAAGATGTACTGTAACTCACTCTGGAAAAAGAGTCTGCTAAATGACTTAATAGTACCAGCAGAGCACAGTCAAATGTGCGTGGATGATTCCGGTCCATTTGCAAAAGCATTACATGGCAGCAAACACAGGATATTTAAGTATGGATAACAAGATCATGTTGATCAAGATCTCTTTGCTCGCACTTTGAAGCGGCTCTTTAATATACCCTCAGTGTAGATCTGTCGTCTCAATCAGGCCTCGCTGGAGCCACCCAGGATAGCTAGTAGATAACGGATCAACTTACCCCCCCCCTCTCTACATCAATCAATTAATTACAATAAACTTAATTCAATTGGATGAAATTAGGTCGCAATTATGATGTCGTGTTTACATGCGACACACGGCACTGAGGGTGCAAACGAAGCCACCAATCAAGTGGGAGGCGCCATTTATTATTAACATCTGATTTACATCAATTATGAATGGCAGCTAATTAATGATCCGCTGCATCCATCCATCTCCACTGCGACAGAGCCCGCTCTCCTCTCTGCTCCTGCAGAGCGAGCAGTGGGAAACTAAATATAGGGAATAAAATATACAAAACCTAAATGTATTTGAGTTTTTGATGTTACTTGTTTGTGGTGTGTGTGTGTGTGTGTGTGTGTGTGTGTGTGTGTGCGAGCGTGCGTGCGTGTGTGTGTGGGTGGGGGAAGGGGGGGGTTCTATTAGCATACACAAGACTTGTTTGCGAACACATAATAATGTGTAATAAACAGAAGAGTGAAAATGAGGGTTAAACGCTGTGAGTCATTTCCCGTCCCTCCACCCTGCAGGGTGTCAGAAGGTGCCGCCCACTGTTGATGTGATGCATCCCCCAACCTCCACAGAGTAGACAGACCCCGGTAATAACCAGGAAATAGACAGACCCTGGTCTCCAGAAGACACACAGAACCACACAAACCCAGAACCCAACCAGTGAATAGATAGTGGGACTCAACGTCCCCGCAACGCAACTACAGAACAACCAGAGAGTAGACAGACCCCAGAGTGGAACAAGGCAACAAGGAGCCCCAGACTTCACAATGTGAAATGGAAAACCTTTTGCTCGCCATCCTTATTCCATCCTTAAGTTGGAGGCACAGATTTGTCCGACACACATTCTTTTAAAGCACACACGGAGAGTGTTTAACTTGATGTTGAGGTGGTTTATTATACAACAATCCGGTAGACTTTCCAGGTATGGCGAAATAAAGTATAGACAATGTTGCAGCAATTGCCCAGCAAACATTTCGACGTCAATCAGAGGTCTAATCGACGTTGGTCATGGAGGTCGATACGACATCTAGTTGAGGGGCTGATATGAAAGTTTTACTGAGTTTTGACGACGGCTCATAGACGACATCAATCCACGTCGTTTCAACGTTGTATAGACGACATTACTTCAACCTACATGAAATTTACTTTTAAGCCAAGTCACTAAATACTCACTTAATTATGAACACAAATACAATTAAGTAATTAAGTAGCCTATAGCTTCCACTGCCACCATAGAGTTGGCCATTGACACACCCACCAAACATATAGCACACAAACTTGTAGCATGTAGATAATATTTCTCAATGTTATAAACATATTTACCATTAGACTGTACTTCTTAATTCCAGCAAATATTTCCTCAAACTGCGTTGTCAACAAGTCCAATAGACGTTGAGTCACGTGACTTTATTTTTACCCTTTGCCGACATGAGAACATAATCTTAAGGGAATGGTGATTTTGAGAACTTGTAACCAAATACACACCTGTGATAAAGTGTCATTTAATTTAAGTATTTTCTATAGAATTTCACCCACTGTAAAATATGTGGCTCAAATGCTCAAACACCTAGATCATTTGGTTCATATCAAATGGATAGCAATATTGAGCTAGACAGATACATCTATAATATTTTGTTTAATTATGCATACTCGTATCAATCAAGCATTAATACATGTCATATTAATCTTCAACAAAAGACAGATTTCAGGGTATAAAGTGCACGATCCAAAACATTTTATTTATACCCAAGTAGGCCTACATCTTCTTTAAACAACAAAATGAAAACTTATTGGGACCAAAATCCCATCCCCCCCAGTCCTTGCAGGTGCATGTTTCAGGTGTAAACACATGGCTGCTTCGATTTCTGTATCTGTGGCCTTGGAATTCCATCTCTTCACAGCAGCTGGAAAGAAAACACCAGTACAAGGTTGGGGGAGAGTGAGAAGTTTGACTGGCCAAAATACACAAATGTTTGGCTCAGTGGACGAAGACAGTCTCACCATCCAGCACCCCAGCCTCAAGGACTAACTGGTGGCTACATCAAGTCCATTTAGCTAGCAACATCGGAAGCTATCACCCCTCTCGCTATGAATAATGAGAAGAATGGGTCCTAAAATTGCAAGAGTGTCTGGTTGCAGACTCATGGGGAAAGGGCTTTGCCACCCGACTATGCCCGTGTTTTATTTTCAGGAACACACAGCTAACGTTAGCCCTGAAACGGGACGCTGCTGCTCCCCAGCTGGGAAGTAGCAGCGTCCCGTTTCAGGGCTA
Organism: Micromesistius poutassou; assembly: GCF_964030765.1. Lineage (NCBI taxonomy): Eukaryota > Metazoa > Chordata > Actinopteri > Gadiformes > Gadidae > Micromesistius > Micromesistius poutassou. The sequence goes on along the minus strand of NC_140281.1, from coordinate 15,483,870 downwards.
AGCTAACGTTAGCCTGCTAGCTTCCTGCTCCCAGTTTGTATGTAAAGTTACAAATACGAAAACCCGCTATCCATGAGAATACGCCATCATGTAGCCTCAAATTCAACAGTTTAGCAAATAATAAAAGGGTAATGTCTTTAAAAATACAGTTGCATTTTAAATTGCAATGTCTTTTCCAAACTCACCTGCAACTCTTGCATGCTGCCGAACTTGACGGCGAAATGATATCACCTGCGCATGCGTTGGAGGGGTTACGTGTTGGTGCGCAAGGAAAAGTAGTTCCTAAATGGAACTTGAGTAAATGCTGGAATAAAACATTTTAGCACCTTTATTGGCCATATACTTGATAGCATATTGCGTTGGGAATAATAATATAATATTTACACTTATATATATATATATTATAACACTTTTCAATAACACAATTCATGTGTAAACATTACTGTTCACATTAACGTTACAGAGTGACATCGTTGTTCATTCAAACGGCGATATAAAGTGTTTATTCAGTTGCGCCACTGTCAAACAAGCTTTCATCGAAAACATAATTTCCCTAGGTCGAAATAAAGTCACGTTGTGACCCAACATATTTTACTTGTTGACTTGTTGAATGCATAAATGTTTGCTGGGAGTGTTTAAAAATAACGACGAAAATAATCGACGTCTACTGGACTTGTTCGCTTAGACGCAGAGGTCGAGGAAATGTTCCGATATGCGTTCGAACATGTGTTCAAATTCCAATATGCGTTCAAATATGCGTTTGAATATGCTTTCAAATTCCAATATGCGTTCAAATATGCATTTGAATATATTATATATGAAATTGTTTTTCTCTTGCCTTCCTATAGGCTCCAGTTAGAGCGTCACCTATTCCCCAGGTGAGACCTATCACTCAATCACCACAAATAAGTATATCACCACAAAATGCATATATCACCACCAAAATGCATGTATCAAAGATGCAACCCAAGATAATATTTTTTTTAATCTAATTTCATATCTAATCTAAACCAAAACTCAAAATGTATTTACTTACTCAAAAGCCTCTAAATAGCTCCAACACAATGGGGGGGAGAAGGGAGAGAGAGAGTGAGGGAGAGAGAGCAGGAAAATGAGGATGGAGAGGTAAAAAAAGAGTGTGAGGAAAAAGGAGAATAGGTGAGAAAGGAGAGATAGGAGGTCAAGAGAGAAATAAAGACTAGACAAGGGAGAGGGAAATAGAGAGGGAGTGAGAAGGAATATATGGAGAAATAAAAATACTTGATGCTAAAAAAAAACACAATAGCTAAATACCAAGCAAGGCTGAGGGCAAGGTAGCTGGACACCGTTTTGTCCCCACGTTTCTGGGGACTGATTTAGTGAGCGCACATCCATCCCTCAGCCGGCACAAAGTCCTGACAGCCGGAGAACCTAATCTCTCTTTTATTAATGGACCTTCTTGCTCCGGACTGGAGGGTTTAGAGTTCTCCATCGCCTGCTGCACCTCTCTGTCTGTTAGTTACAAAACCACATGGAATCATAAAAAGGGAGGTGGAGAAGGTTTTATAGCTTACTTAATGATTAAAGAAGACTTAAAAACAACATTACACTTGAAGGTCTCTTGTATACAACACATATGTGTTTTTAGGTAAGTTATGGTCTCGAAGAAGGGTTCCCAAAGCCAATAGTGGGTCACAGCAGGATGCAGAGTTGGTCCCGAGATGGCCACAATCATTGGTAGAAACAATTGTTTAATATAAAATAAAGAGATTTACATATAAAGAAAGAAGTGGTAACCATCTCGCTTTTTTGACACAGTAATGAGAATGTATTATTGTATGAAATATGGCGGTTTTTCCGGGCCAAAATCATTGCAAAGAAGCATTGAAATGGGTTTTGGAAGCCCTGGCCCTGTCAGCACATGTTGAGAGTTCCTCATTACGAGGATTAACCACCCCATCCGTATCTGTAACGGCAGGTTCCAAAAGGTTCCGTTTCCTACTGGTTGGAATCTCACTGTATTTTAAATATATTCTATTTGTAGCGCCACACTCTAACAGTTGAAAAATGTGTCAAAAACCCATTTAAAGATGGGTTCCTTGAACTATAAAGTAACTTCTTGTTTTAACAAACTCCAATGGAGCTCTGACGTGGAGCGATAGGAATTGAGGATTTTACGATAACAACACAAATGAAATCAAACCAATACAGGAACAAAAGAGTCCATTGCCATGGAGCATCGGAGCAAATATTCCTGATCCCTCCTCTTAATCCTCTCAAACAAGAGCCAAGTGTGGAGGTTTTGCTCCGTCGACGTCACAAAGAAGGAAGACCAGGGGAGAGCATCTTTCAATAAAACATCCTAATTATTGTGTCTTTCATTCCTTTCATCGATCTTCAAGAGCAAGATCGGCTGCTTTGTGCCACAGGAAGAGGCAAAAAACAGCATCTCTAGAGGAGGTATCGATGGAGTGTTCCGGTTTGTGCGTTTGTCTGTATGTCTGTATGTCTGTGTGTGTTTTTGTCTGTGTGTGTGTGTTTATCCGTGTGTGTTTGTGGGAGTGTTTGTTGATCAAATAGAAGGATGCAATCTTCCACTCGGTGGGTCCGTCTCCTTACTCCCTCAGAGTGCCAGTTCGGCAGAACTGTGGAAAAAGGGCTTATTATAATCTAAGGGAACGGGAGAAGGCTTTGAAGTGGAAATAAATATTTGCGATGGCCGACCATTTTATTTTGTTAACATGCTAGTGTGTAATAGTGTGTAATGAACTAGCGGTTTGTGTGTTACTGCAGTGGCACTTAAAAACCTTGTGAAGTCAATCATTACTCCTTTTAACAACCGCGGTCAAGAGACACTCACTAGTTCACTGAATATTATTTAGCTTTTATTTATATGTCTACCCAATCTGCAACTCATACGCATCAGCTTGTCCGCCCCAGAGCAGCGGTCCCTCCGGCGTTCTTTCCCTTTCTCACTCGGTGTTGAGGAGTTTTTCATCAACATTTTGAGGGCTCAGGGTTAGCTGAAGTCGTCCTAATTTGGACCTTGTAAACCCCTTTCCAAATGTAGCAGTGATAAAGTGCTGCACAAATATGTGAACTTGGCTTTTTAAATGGTGCTCAACCACGTTGAGTTTTGATGCAGGTGTAGAACTACTGGAATCATATTTCGCTATTTTATCTGCCATTCACTATAGAAAATAAGTCACTTGTGAGTCAAGTTTATCAAGGGTGACTTAAAGTGAATTCAGATACATGTCATTAAGGAGCAAGTAGGGGTTAATCCTCTTGCTCATGGATGCCAAAAGATAGCCTGCACATTTGGAATAAAATCAGGTACCATTTGCATACATCATAACCACTGCAATGATTTTAATGCTGAGCGTAGTTACGCCAATATAGAACGTGGCCTATATACACATTTTTCAGACAAATTACAATTGTGCAGCCTATATACAAGTGTGGCTTTTATACAAAGGTGGATGACAAAATTGTTCTGCAAGGATTTTGCCACGGGGTGATTTGGCTCTACAGTGATTATGCCCTGTATTCTATACAAACACCTTAAAAATGTTTTTGACATGATCAATATTTGCTTAATGGTAATCCACCACTGGCACAAAGAGGTTGAATAAGTTAACTACTAATAATAATTGGGTAATATACCCTGATTCCCATAATTGAGTGAATAGCACTAGTACTGCGGTGCGATTTCAATTAAACTTTGCACAATGTGCAAACCACCTTTTCAGTTTTATGATCAAAGCAGTGTGTCTTCATTGGCTCTTAAGTGGGTCGTGTTTCCAAACAGAGCGCTCACAACGGCACAATACAGCCGCGTTATAACCACCAACACCGCTAGAGACCTTGGCACGGTCACACAGAACTGTCCGTTACAAACACAGGATATTTAAGTATGAATAACAAGATCATGTTGATCAAGATTTCTTTGCTCGCATTTTAAAGCGTCTCTTTAATACGTCCATAGTGTAGATCTGTTGTCTCAATCAGGCCTCGCTGGTTGTTGTGTACATTTGTTTTGGTCAAACCTAATACTTTTTTTTTTACTGCAACCTGGGGAGAGATTACCTCGCATCCACATTATAAACGGTTGCAGTGCTGAGCCCTACATGTAATCCTTTGACACTATCCTGCCAATCGAACAGGAATCCTTAGATATAAACATAACAGAATTTCAAAGGCTTTTCACAGACTCATTGATTTGTTATGCCGCAGCTTTTCAGTGAAAAACACTTGAAATAAAGTTCAAATGAAAAGAGTGTCTTTGTGAGACTTTGCAACTTTCAGCAACAGGTGGGAGGCCTTTGGATAGGATTTGGTGTACTTTAAATTGGGCATTTGTTACTGTTACTGCGGCCTTTACACGCCTAAATACAGGTTTGTTTCATTCAAGCCTTCATTGTTGGCAGAGTGTGGGTTATGTATGCCCATGTAAAGCACTATGAATGACCTTTATGTTTGAAGGGTGCTTCACAAATAAACTAGCCTCGACCTACTCCCTCGGCAATCAAATACGTTCGTCTTTTTGCGTTTTATTTAGCGAGAACTAACGACACCATTTATTATTTCCTACGTATCACGGCAAAGGACTCATTTCATTTTAAACTATGACGGGCTCAATTCAAAATTTGACTAATAGGATTCAAAGCATCTTTGTTTGATAATCAGGAAAATGCTCTCATAACCGTTAAAACCAGAATGGAGCCTCTATATAAAATACTTGGGTGAAATGTAATCTGTAAATGCTGAATTATTTATGTTTGCATAATATCTCCACTGCTTATTTTTTTCTTCTTTTGGTTGGGATCCGATGGCAGCACACCCACCGCTGCCTAGCACCGCATAGCTTATATACCAAGCCAGGCCCCAACCGTAGAACGGGTTTCTACTGGGGCCTCGTTTAGCTAAATATTGTAGTGAACAGAGTGTGATGTTAAATATTGATTTTTGTGATACATACTTTAATCCCACTTTTTAATATCAAGTCTCCTAATCTTTTTCTTTTTCTTTTTTTCCTGTGAGCTGATCAGTCAAGTCTGACTCGGTAATATGCTGAGAGGTTCTGTTTTTATTTGGCTAGTGATTTGAATATCCGCTGCTGGAATCAGCGATGAGTTATTACGGGACGTCGTGAATGCTGTTTAAAAACGGGTTTGTAATTAATTAGGCATTGAAATATTTGCGGGCTGAAATTTCGGCATTGTGGGGGAGTAGTAATGTGAGATTGTAAAGCTGCTAGATAAAGAAAGACTGAAATTATTTTGAATTGAAGAGGAACATGCGATTTTATATTTATTAGACATAGTTAATTTCTTATCTGGGATTCATAAAGAACATTCTATTAAATTAAAAGAACATGGATGTCAAGGAATGTAGGCTCATATATACATATATATATATATATTTCCATGAAATACGTTTTCTGTGCTGAATTCACCCCTAAGTGCTGATGTTCCTCTTCTTTTATGTTCATCCCGGGGGTCCCTCCCTCTATAAAGGGCTCCTTAGTGGCGCTTCAGGGGCCTAGATATGGGCTGTGAAAGGGAGAGACGGCCACAGGGCTGTGGGAGAGAGCGAGGGCAGTGTGGGCAGGGCCAGACGAGGGACTGATTGGAGTGAACTCCTTCAACTGGCCATAATGGACATAATTACATAAAGAAAGGCAATGTTAGGTGAAATTAGCCGTGATATTCACCGCTGGGTAACGACAAAAAAAAAAATACCCTGGCAAGGTTAAATGACACCGCGGGATGGAGGAGCAGCAGTGGGGCCGGGCTGCTGTTGAAAGGAGAGAGAATTACATGGCTCACGTCACAATGCGGCCCCTAAAAAGAGAGGACTTGCCTCTTATTGTTTTGAAAAACACCTGCTTCTGTAGAAACGTTTCCGCGGTAGTGATTTCCTTTCATCAGCACAGCTCTTTTAGATTATCTCCAGCCGCGTTTCATACAGAATCAATCCAATCTCAAGTCCGGTGGCGGTGGACAGACAGCTCTCAAAATTACCTCAGTGAGTGGGCACTCCCGCTTGCATTGGCCGAGCCTGAAAGTAGAAAACGGAGAAAAGACGGACGCACATGTCTCGCCGGATAACTGTCCCCCCAACCGTTTTGAAATGCTACCATATATCGGATTTAACCGTCACACACTAGCACTAATAATAAATTAAAAAATACATTTGGACTAACCTTGCTAATCTTATGTTCTGGTTACTATGTCTCTGCCCCGGTTGATGCTTTTGGAACATTAACTTTCGGGTCGTAAGTGTACATTCGCTGTAGCTACACCAATTTTGATTGTATATTCAGATTGTTCGCAGTCTTGACCATTTTGGATAAAAAGCATCTGCTAAATAAATAAAGGTAGTCTAAATGTCACACGTATGTGCAATCGTTGAGCCATGTGCAGGTTAACATGTGAACCTCGCCACTAGCCTCTTCACAGAGCTTCGAGGTCGGCGGCTAAACACTGACCTTCTCTGACCAACAGCCCAATTAGCTGCTGGTGGGAGGAGATGCTGGTCAGAATGTGGTGGTAGGTGTGGGACTCATCTCCATGCAATGACCTCCAGCCACCCCTACGGCTGCCACCCACATTGCCAACACACCAAGCGCATGCATTTTCTACTAATACAGAAGCATTAACTCAGTGGCCAACTAATGTTAATGTAGTGGTTAGCAGTACAGTTCAAACTTAGCACCAGCAGAATTCAGCTCGGTGTCCAACTGATACAGACAGCAAGTGTCCAACTGATACTAATGTAGCATTAGCACTAGCAAGCTCAGTATCCAAGTGAAACTAACCTAGCATTAGCCATCACCAGACACAAGCTCAGTCTCCAACTGATACTGGCATTAGAAATTAGCAGCCATCAAGCTATGTGTCCAACTGATACTGGATTTAATGCTAGCATGTGCATAGCATCTTTAATGCTAGCATCTCAGTGTCTGACCATAAGCAGACACAAGCTCAGTCTCCAACCGATACTAACCTAGCATTAGATAAAAGCTCAGGCATTCACTTCATATTCAACTTGTTTCAATTATCTCCACATTCACATCAGCTCTCAAGAGTGATATCAGATCAGATCACACCTCTCATTAGGTTGTTATTGCCTCCCTCTAGCTCTTATCATATGGTTAGCACGTGGGTTAGCTGGATGGAGTGACTGGCAGCAGCGAACCACCCAGGTGGGGTTGTATTTGCTGCGGGGCCTACATCACCTAAGCAGGGTGTTTCCACGGTTCTCCGGCTTTGGCTTGTTGTTTTGAGCCGCAAGTCCATGGTTACACATGAATGATGAATGCGTTTTATTCACCGGCAACTCACCCCTCCCCCAAAACATATTTACCCCAATCTGGGAACCACAAGGGGCTTGCGTTGGTATGAGTCCAATAAAATCCCCCAATAAAACATAAATACATATGAGTCAAAGTATTGCGGGTGTCCTTGAAGACGAAAATACGTTAATGTGTTAAGCCCTTTGACTTAAAAGACAGAATTTCATTACTACATTAATGGAAAAATCTCTTTCTGCATTCATGAATGATTAAACTGCATTAATAAAATCATAATCAATTCAAAATCTATTGAAGCCTGGTTGTTCCCTCAGTAAATGGCTGTCATAACAAGGTTACTTCCCAAACCATCGCTAGACACAGGCACACACCAAAAAGTTGTTTGAAATATTATTCATTTCCATACAAATGTATAGTCTGTAAAATCTGTTACACAAATTACGTCAACAAAAATAATATTTATAATAGTGTACATAATAGTATAAAATGCTTATAAAACTAAATATTGCATGTCCTACAGTCCTGGTTAGTGTATCTTTGTGTTCAGTGTATTAAGAGAGTGCCTGGATATATATATATATATTCTGCTGATGACGGAGGCTACTGAGAGTAGCAGAGAGGGTTTTTTGATCGATCGAGAATGTATTGATTGATCAATCACACAAAGATCGGAGACATTGAACAGACCATGGGTCTCGTCGTTTTCACGCTCATGCCCATCCACCCTTCACCCATCTCACCAGCAGCCTTCACTGGACAAGGGATCCCTTACCTGTGTTCCATTATTATGTTATGTGTTTGGAGGAGTTTCCCACTGCCCTTAAAGAGCCAGTAAGCCCAACACTGTTGTTTTTCTTTAAACATTCTTTTAAGTTTTTCTGATGATCATGAACAAAAGAATCCGTGCCATTTTATCACCGTTATTAAAACAAGTCTTTATTTTAGAGAAAACTGGTGTGAAATCCTATGTTTATGCGATTCTCCTTGAGAAAAACCTGAACCTTCCCGTCTGATTCAAACGCAAGTAATGCTTGTCTTTTGTGACGCAGAGGTGCCTGAAAGTAAACTCATCAACGTAATGACCAAGGGACGATGGTGGCGAGGTGTTTGTGGGTGTTCTGCCGGGGCGTGTGTGTGTGAATGTGGATCTATGGAGGGTTGTTCTGGAAAGCTGTCGATTTTGATGATCGTGTCCGAGAAAGGGTTAGGCTTCCCGGACCCGATAGTAGAACGCTACGGTGTGTGTGGATGTGTGGAGCTACGTCCAACCAGCGGTTTATTTTGAGGACCGCGACAAGGTGAGGGTTACGTTTCTCAGTATGACACTACGGTGAATTGTGCATTTCATACACAACGCCGCTCACTATATCGCTCATACAAAACGACGGTACTAAAAAAGTATCACAAAGTTGCAATGGGTCGTAACATGCCGCCCTCCTCCGAAGATCTCTCAGCCCTTGTTTATTTGATTTCATAGGGCCAATCCCAAAGTGAGCCCTGAGGACTAAGGACTAAGGACTCACAGACTTAATTGATCTCAGGTGCTAATGAACTTAATCACGAGAGAACATGTTACAACTTTTAATGACAAAGATGTTGCTGACACTTGCCGGTTGCCGGTTTGGGAATTTTCATTTTAAGTTTGTTGCTTTCCACACGGCCAAGGCACAGGGCTGCCTCATTGAACATATTTTTCACTATTTCTAACTTTCTTAATTATTAATCATTTGTTTGTTGTTGTTTACCTTCCTAATTTCCCTATGGTCTCTGTGGTAAACGTCACAACGCTTTGAACTGTGGGTAATTCCCTTAGGTTAAGTCTGCACTGATGCAGACTCATGGAAAGGGCTGGACTCAAACCCTCACGCCCTTTGAAATTCGACATTGGGACAGCCCTAAGGCCTTACTAATTTTCCGAGAATGCGCAGCAAAGTCTGTGAGTCTGTGAGTCCGGACCTTGAGATTCGCCCATAGTGTTCAAATTCCAGCTGAAACAGACTGGGTTCCCTGGCTCTTTTGGGAAGTCTTTGGGGGGTTAGGGGATGTGGGCCTGGGAAGTCCCTTTAAAGATTTAAATCGTGATCAAAGACAAACACATACAAAAATCCACCTGTCCTGGGCCCTCAGAAGGTGTCCTCCTCCGACCCGTACCACGGCGTCAGCGGGACCACATAGGCTCTCGGCCGGCCCACCGGAGGCGGCTCCGGGCCGAAGTCGGCCAGCCCGCAGGAGTCCAGTGAGCTGAGGGAGCCGGCGTCGGAGCCCGCGCCCTCGAAGGCGTACGTCCGCAGGCAGTCGAAGGGCGGGACGTACGGGTCCCGGTCGGCCTCGTCCAACCGGTCGAAGATAAACTGGCGGAACACCTCGTCCTCGGGGCCAATCAGGTGCGAGTGTCGCAGGGACATGCGGATGCTGGCCGCCACCTCCGCCCGCCGCAGCTTCCTGTCCCGCCTCCTGGGGTGGGGCCGCAGGGGGACGGACGGCGGGGAGGAGGAGCAGGGGGAGGAGATGTAAGGGGTGGAGGCCAGCTGGGGCCCTGGGGCCCTCGGCTCCCCGTAGCGCAGCACCTTCTGGGACACCTGGTCGGGGAGCTCCAGGTCGTCTGCGTCGACGTCCTCTTCCATCCCGGACACCTCCTGCTGCTTCCTCCGGCGCCTCCTCCTCCTCCTCAGCACCAGGGCGAGGACGGAGAGCGCTGGGGAGCCGGGAAAACAGGGGGGGGAGTTACCAGGAGACAGGGGCCTCAGTGGGGGGCAGAGCTGGGTTAGGACTGGTTAAGCTGGGAACTAGTCTTGGTTTAGACGCACAAGCCGAGAAGAGAGAGAGAGAGAGAGAGAGAGAGAGAGAGAGAGAGAGAGAGAGAGAGAGAGAGAGACCAGAGAGAAGAGAAGAGAGAGACCAGAGAGAAGAGAGAGACCAACGAGAGTGAGAGCAGAGAGAGAAGAGAGCAAGGAGATCAAGAAAGAAATAAGAAAGATAGAAAAGAGAGACGGAGACAGAGAGAATTTTGAGAGTAGAAGCAGAGACTCACACATAAAAAACTTTCATATTCCTTTCATTTTCGGGTTTCACAAAGGAACAAAAAATAAGGGTTCTCAAGCTGCATATTAGGGCTGTTAAAGTGATTGTTTCAAATTTCAGTTTCCAACCTACGCGACTGAGGACGAATTACCAGAATGACAAGTGGGGGAGATGGGTGGATGTTTATCGCTATTGTTTTCTTGTGTCTTGTTTCTAGTGTCCCCCCCCCCGACCTCCACCCTCAGCCCACCTCTTGGTCTCCTTTAGCGGGTAAGCAGGAGAGCAGGGTGGAGGGTGGGGGCGGTTCATCTTTCATGTGATGGAGGGGGACGCATCGAGGAGCAGCAAAGGTCATGACCGAGCTCCTGAGACTGCTGACCAATGGGACGTCCCGGTGGAAGCATCTGACACTGCTGATGTCGTGCACGTCACACGCAGTCATTAAGAGAGCAGGCTGCTGCTGAATGCCGGTCTGAACGGTGGTTGTGAACTGTGTTAATATTACACACCCACACAGGTGAGTTCAGGAATCACTGGTGGTGAAGATGGGGGAGAGAGAGAGAGAGAGAGAGAGAGAGAGAGAGAGAGAGAGAGAGAGAGAGAGAGGGGGGGAGAGAGTGAGAGATAGTGGGGGAGTGAGAGCGAGAGATAGTGGGGGAGAGAGAGTGAGAGAGAGAGGGATAGAGAAACATGAAGATGATGAAGAGGATGGGGGTAGGGGCTGGGGGAATTAACATGGAAGTTACGTTGGTTACAGAAAAGCTTCTACGGCCTAGCGCTGGGGTTGTACTCACTGTGTCAGGGCGGAGCTGCATTAGCTCGCGCTAACACAACACATCTGCTGGGAAAGAATTAAATTCAACGCAATGAAAAAGGAGTTCATTGTTGTGCCCCCGAGAGGTTCAATACACATCACAGTACAAGCACATCCACATTCTATCAAACACCGTAGTGCTTCTCAACCTCTCTTTGGCATTTGCGCCCCTTTTTTAGGTCTGAGAAACATCGTGTTGACCTGTTCCACATCTGCGTTTCACACCAACGTCCCGCTGAGCTAAGTGTTCGGCTATGAGCCATTAGGCAGGTCTGTTGGTATACACTCCACCTCGCTGTGACCTTGTTGTGGTCCGTCACAAATGCACTGTCACCGCAGGTTTCATTCCATCGCTTACAAGTTCTCCCCCATGACCCCCACCGTGTGGTAACCCAAATCGAAAAACATAATAACGATACAAAACAGCCACGGACCTCAAACGAAAAACTCCCACTCTCCCGGAGCAGAGCAGCTGGCTGACCGGAACGCCCGGGAGCGGTACGGCGAATCATTCTCAAGGGCATGAACGCCCTCGCCTTCCTTACTCCACACATTCCCAATTCAGACGATCCGACACCACAGGCACGATGAAGAAAACCCAACGCCGCCCTACTTGAGAATAAAGGCTTAGTTATGGTTCCATGCGACGCAACGCAAGGGGGTTGAAGGATCCCCCTCGCGTCCAACCACACGTGCCCCCCCCCTCCGCGACGCAGCAGTAAGGGCTGTGATTGGTCCGCTCACTAAAACCTGACGCAGAACCAAAACAGGTTCACAACTGCGTTGAAGCGTCTGCGTGGTCATTGCGTCGTGTCGACATGGAACCATAACTGAGCCTTAAAGGTCCCGTGACATGCCACCAGGTGTGGTGCGATTAGCCCTTACAAGCCGTTTTGAAAATCTGTCTGTTCTGACGTCACAGGTGGGCGGGTCCACCTAGATGTGTGCTGGATAGATCAGTCTACCAGCCTACCCAGTGGACTGTAGCAAACGTCGCTCATCTATCCGTCACACATCTAGGTGGACACGCACACCTGGGATGTCTTGTAACGGCTAATCACACGCACACCTGGTGGCATGTCATGGGACCTTTAACTAACCCGCCCCCTGACGACTAACCCAATCCAAGGGGGGGAGGCGGAGGAGGTGCTCACCTGAGAGCGTGGCCAGGCACACCAGCACGCCCAGCAGGGTTTTGAGGCTGGCGCCCATGGACAGGGCCAGGGTCTCCACGCCGGCGCCCCCCAGGGGGCAGTGGCCCGCGGGATCGCAGCTACACACGGTGACAGTCAGTGTGCTGGTGCTGGTGAGCGGGGGCGCGCCGCTGTCCGCCACCACCACCGGCAGCAGGTAGTGGGCGCGGTCCTTGCGGGTGAAGGTGCTGCGGCGGGTCACGATGCTGGCCGTGTTGTCTGGGGGTGGAGGGAGAGAGGGGGTGGGGTTAGAGGTGGTGAGGGAGTAAAGGGGGTGGAGGAGGAGGAGGGGGAGTGGTCAAAGCTAAAGTCAAACTCAGCATTATTGTCAATTACAACAAATGTACAAGACAAATAGAAGAGCCGAAATTTTGTTTGTCTCTGTGCAAAAATAGTGCAAAGTAGGCAAAAACAATACGGTATGTATACATTACAATTAAAAAGAGAGAAGAAAAGTAAAAGGTCCAGGGATCTTGGGGGCAGATGGGAGGGGGTATCAAAGTCCAGAGTTTGAGGGGGAAGGGGGGAGAGAGGGGAGAGAGTTGAGCTTCTGGACAGCCTGGTGGAAACAACTTTTTTGAGAGAAGGGAGAGAGGGTGGGGTTATACGTGGTGGGGGAGAAAGGGGGGAGGAGGATGAGAGAGGGTGGGGTTAGACGTGGTGGGGGAGAAAGGGGGGAGGAGGATGAGAGAGGGTGGGGTTAGATGTGGTGGGGGGTTGGATGATGAGAGAGGGCCCCCCCCCCCCTTCCCTCCCTCACCTTGCTGGGTGTTAAAAGGAGCACCAACACTGGGATGGATGCTTCAAGACAACACCATCTGTGGTGGAACAGGAGGTACTGCGGTCTGTCCCCGGTCTCTCTCCCCGGTCTCTCTCCCCGGTCTCTCTCCCCGGTCTATCTACCCAGGTTTCTCTCGCCTGTCTCTCTACCCGGTCTCTCTCCCTCTACCTCTCTCTCTCCCTCTTCCTCTCCCAGGCTCAAATTGGAGGATGCTGAGGTCTTAAGGTTTGTAATAGATTGATAGATTCCCAATGGAGTGTAGGCACATATATATGGCATTTGATTGAAATACATTTTAATCAAATGCGTCTTTAAATACCATTAGAGAATATATCTAGCATGGGCAACCCAGTGGGAATGGAACTCCTAACCCTGGCAGTGTTAATGCCTTGCTCTACCAGTGGGAATGAAACCCCTAACCCTGGCAGCATTAATGCCTTGCTCTATTGATGTGAATGAAACCCCTCACCCTGGCAGCATTAATGCCTTGCTCTATTGATGGGAATGAAACCCCTCACCCTGGCAGTGTTAATGCCTTGCTCTCTCTGTGGGAATGAAACCCCTCACCCTGGCAGTGTTAATGCCTTGCTCTCTCTGTGGGAATGAAACCCCTCACCCTGGCAGTGTTCTTGGCTCGCTCCAGCGGTCGAGCACCAGTGTTGCGCCTCTGTGTGTTTGCTTGTGTTTAAGAGCTGAACAATGCAAGCTGCGCAGCAGTGTCTTTAATCTCTGCGAACAAGACAGGGAACAAGCTTATCCGGCGCTTTGTCGTTTGTAAAAGTCATTCTGCTAGATGTCTTCTCTGCCCTTGGCTGCACCTGTATGATTATGGCAGTGCATTAAGCAAATATGTCTTTCCACACATGGAAATAGGCTCCTTTATTGAATCACGTTTGCCGGCTTGAATTTGCCTGATGTATTAGTATTATGAAGTGTGACTCAGTGACACATACACACACACACACACACACACAAAAACACACACACACACACACACACACACACACACACACACACACACACGCACCTTCACACCACCGCACACACATTTGAATGTTTTAGGCTCCAGCGATGCTTCTTTCCATTAACTTTTTACTATTCCGTCATTTAGCAGACGCTTTTATTCAAAGCGAGTGAATTTGCTTTTTAGATACACACCATTAATGAACAGGAAATGAAGTCATTAAGGGGTAGGGAGGTGGAAGATGGCTAAGGTCAAGGACACCGGGCAGGTAGAGGCTGTAGTGGAGCAGAGATCGCTTTACTAGACCAGTGGCTCAAACAGAGGTATTGCAGACATTAGTGAGCGGCTACTTTGGTAAAGATTGAAGGTTAAGATTCAGATTTTGCAATGTTAAACCAACAAACCTAAAATAATAACACAAAATATGAATGATATTTGCAGAATTTAGGCAAAAAATATTATAAATGTTGATCAATATAATCTTGGCATTGAGCCAACTAGGGACGGGCATTGGAAATGAGCTAAAGCTACAGATGCTATGATGCTTTCTGCTGGATTGTGCACAATCCACATGAGTTGTATCTGTCCCTATCAAATAAACCCTAACTCACTAACTATGCAATATAACATTTCAAGGTATACATCATCCGCAAAATTGTGCCCATAGGCTAAGCTATTAGCTAAGCTTTTATTGCTAATATGCTAAGCCATCCCATGTTGCGGCGGTGGTGGTGGCCGTGCGATTGTGGGCGTGCAAGGCTCTATTGAATGAGTGACGGATAGAGAGCGAGCGATGCCCCAGTAGCCTAGCGGCTGCAGAAGGCGGTGGCAGTGGGGGGGGGAACAGGTCACTGTACGGGGCTGAGGAGGGAGATGAATGGGAGGGAGGAGGACCTTGGTGATCTCTGATGGTGAAGTTGGGATTAATGTGCGCATCTGGGACCATGGAGAAGTAGAAGTGATGTCCCTCCAGCGGGTCGTCGGGGTCAACCGCATCCAGCATCTGGATCAGCTGGAGGGGGGGGAAGAGAGGGGGTTGGGGGGGGGCAAAGAGAAAGGGAAGGCGGGGTAAGGGGAGAGAGAAGGAGGGATTCGGAGAGAGAGCAGGGGGACAGAGGGAGGGATGGAGAATGATGGGGTGAGAGAGAGAGAGAGAAAGAAAGAGAGAGAGAGAGAGAGGTAAATAGAGGAAGCGAGAGAGAAGGAAGGAGAGAGAGGGAGAGGAGCAGGAGACAGAAATTACAGTTATGATAACAGAAAGATATCCACAGAGAGAGGTTTAGCATCAACACAGTCAGGTAAAGACAATAACTTCACTCGTGGAAACAGGCAAGGAATATACATGAAATGCAATATATACACCATAAAACCCATACCCTTCTCCTTCTCATCTTTACTTAGATCCCAACAGGCCCTCAATGCATGCATCCTATTGATTTATAGAAAATACAAAGAAAATATTGAATATATACAGCATATATCCATGAAGCCGTATGGTACGTACCGTACCATAGCCATATATTTTAATTGAAGCTTTTGCTGGCAACCTCAGCTCCAGCATGTCATCATGACATTGTCTGCCCCTATGACACCGGTCCCCAGTTGTTGTGTACCACTAACGCCATGGCAACGGCGAGGCACTCGAACTGAGACAGCCATCATCTTCTTCATCATCATCTTCATCCTCATCATGACGGTCATACATGTACCTCTCCTGCCGGCGTCCCCTCGCAGATATACGGCCGGTAATCTCTGGCCAGCGTCGGCGCGTTGTCGTTCACGTCCAGCACTTTGATGAACACCACCGCCGCCGAGGATAAATAGCTCTGCTCTGAGCCGGGGAGGGAGAGGGAGGGGGAGGGGGGGAGGGAGAGAGGAGAGGGGTGGGTGACGAGGACAGGCGTGTGTGTGATGGTGTGAGTGTGTTTCGAAAACGTTTTGTAAAAAAGGCCCTGTCACGGTAACACTTTAGATATGACGAATGCCTCATGGTTGGCCGTATCTGCCTGACTGTGGCCGAGTGGCGTGCCAACACAATATATATAAAAGAATAATAATAACACAAAATAGCCACTGAAGCCAAACAACTCCCTCTGCTCGCTGAATGGCAATACATTGAACAGAAAAAGTGGGGGAGCAATGCACACTGAATCATTTTCAAAGGAGAAAATGTCTTTCCGCTTCATATATTTCCACATTCACATTTAAATTTCCTTGCTTGGACAGATATTGCCAGCAGCCCCTCTCCCTCCAGCGAGTGGCTCAGGGCTGCTGGCGCTGCTAAATTGGCTCTAACCCGTCTACATTATGAGAGCCGCTCTGAATATGACTGAAGACATTTCCTCCTTACTTGTCTCCGTGGCTACAACTGTCACATTGTGCCAATCTGAGGCCTCCCGGTCCAGCGGCTGGGAGAGCGTCATGGAGCCATTGTTCGGGTCTATTTTGAAAGCTTTTCTGATATCGCTGTGTCTCTCAATTGAATATCTGAAAAGAGAAATGAATAGGACAGGCGTTTAGCGAGCAAATTGCTGTTTTTTCCCCGTATGCACAAAGAGGAGCGATATTGCAGCAAAGTTGCTGGATAATTTCTTCTTCTTTCTTTCTTTCGTTAAGCTTTTTCTTTTCGCTTTTTTTTTTTTTCGGCAAACAGACGCCCGAAAAAGAGCTGGTGACAGTTGATGTCAACACCGAGGGAGACGTGCTTGCCATGTCAATGTTTCCATATTTGCGATACATAAGGCTTTAACATTCTCCAGGTTGACTCGCGGTTGACACCCACGCCAATGTTATTTTTATAGAACATAAGCAACACGTCATGGAATTGTGTTGACTGGTGCAATTAATGCAAGTTTTACCTTGTTTTCAAAATAAAACCCATATACTCGGCTAGTAGGTATATGGGTATAAAAAGAAAAAAGTATTTAACACCTCATAAATCTGAAAATGAGACGTCTAATTTCCTAGTTTGATTAGAAATACCTTCATGGTATACGTCATGTGCGGAGGAATACGTTCAATTGAGAAGAGACAGAGAGGTGTCACCATGAGTTTTCTCTGCGTTTAACAGCTCCTATATAGGGAGGTGATTATCGCACCACGTCGCCGAATGAGTGTAAACAATAAGAGAAGGGAATTTGTATATCGCCTTGGGGGCAAATAGAAAACACAAGCGTTTCGCTTACGACGCCGACACACACCGTCCCCCCGTCCCCCCCCCTTTTTCAGCGGAACCCACCGGAAGAACCCGTCGTGTCGGATTGAATTTACCCCCTCGCTCCGAGACGGATCACAGAACCGGTGGCTAACCGGGGGAGGGGGGGTCCTCTGATTGGAAGATATGAAGCACCTGCTACTCTTAAAACTCTAAGGACGACAGAGCCCCCCCCCCCCCCCCCCCCGTATCCCACGGCAACGTGCTTCCGCTGCAAATGAAGGGAAAATCTAAATTCCATATGCCCACCTCTACGCCGCTTTATTACATTTGTGCGCGGCGGTGGCGCAGTCGCCCTGCGATAATACGGCCGCCACCGCCGCGACAGATAGGAAACGCTGTGAGGTATAAAAATGGTCATGATTTATTCAGCAGGGCTCATTTCCGACTAAAGTAATACGAGATAAATATGACCATGTTCGGGGTATCCATAGAGATCAAGGGAGGCGCCGAGCCACGCGCCATTTGAAATGGAATGATTCTTTTTTTTTTTTCCTTCCCTTATTTCACTTCTTTTTCTTTTTTTACTAGCCCGGCGAAGGGAAGGCTTTGAGGAGACGCTGTCAGAGGTTGTTCATCTCCTCCCGGAACGCCACCCCGAAAACCTCCTCCCCCTCTCCGCCCAGCGCCACGCCGCCCCCCCCCCCCCCCCCCACCCCCCACATTGCCCCACCACCTCCCGGCTCCTCGCCGCGTGATTAGCATACATCGCTAAGCTAGCACGCTAGCTGGCACGTATCATTCTATTCCTGGGTGTCAGTTTGGACAGGGCGGCATGGGCTGGGGGGCTGGCGGGCTGGGGTCACACCGTACCTGACAGGATTGTTCCGGGTATCCGTGTCCCTCGCGCTCACGATGCCCACCTGGGTGCCCACCCCCGTGCTCTCCGGCACCCTCCACTCGTAGACGTCGGCGCCGAACACGGGCGGCTCGTCCACGTCCTCCACGAAGACCTTGATGGTGGCCCGGTCCCGCGCCTCGTCTGCACTCAGGAAGCGCTCGTCCACCAGCACGTTGTCCGCCTCCACCGCCATCACGAAGCGGCTCTTGGTCTCGTAGTCTAGAGGCTGGGGGGGGGGAAGGGTGGGGGGGAAGGGTGGGGGTGAGAGAAGGGGGGGAGAGGAGGAGAGGGGGGGGGAGAGGAGGAGATGGGAGGAGCGAGGGGGGCCAGGGAGTGGAGACAGGAGGGGAGAGGGGAGGAGAGAGGGGGGAGAGAAAGGTGGTAGAGAAAGGGAGGAGGAAGGGGAAAGAGATGGAGAGAGGGGAGGAGAGGGGGAGGGAGGGGAGAGAGAGATGGGGAGAAAGGGTGGAGAGAAAGGGGGAGGAAGTGGAGAGAGATGGAGAGAGGGGAGAGGAAGAAGGGGAGAGAGAGTAAGGTGGAGAGAGGGGGGAAGGGATGGAAAGAGTGGGGATGGAGCGGGAGAGAGAATGAGAGCAGGGGGAAGTAGAGTGTAGGGTAGGAAGGAAGGCAGAATAAATAGTTAAAAACAGAAAACCAAAGAGAGAGAAAAAGGAGACTAGAAAGAAGATCAAAACACAAAACAAAAAAAAGAGAGACAGAATGACTTTTATGTAACGATGAAAAAAGATATATGTGCTGAATCATATCAAGCAGCATATTATATGAATCAAAATCAATTGCATCAATGATTACGGCAGAACAACAGCTTTGAAATGCGGTATCCTGATTAAGAACTATGATTATTCTTTGTGTCGTGGAGCCGAGAGGGAATGAGTGAGGAAAATGGTTGAATCAATGTCAACGCACTGCGTGAGCCGTGCGCTAGCACTTAAATAACTCCACATTGCTGATTTGCATGATCATACTAGCAATAAGAAAACAGCATGCTAACCATTAGCATCTCGCCAAACGATTCAGTGTCTTTTATCATAAAACGTCATGAAAATTATCTAAATCGGAATCTCCTGTGCTAATTGGGAGAATTGCAGCCTAAATAGATCATAGAGACAATGTTGACCTTCAATTTTGGGGGGAAAACAATTACACTATGACACTCTGCTCAATTTAATAAATTATAACTTTTTTTTTTTTCAACAGAAAGAGCAGTTCTGGTTGGTCAACCCAAAATGCGAAGCGATAGGTCAAGCAACCACAATTTTTAGGTGAATAACTGCTCTGATTGGTCGACCTCAGCTCTTAGGTCTGTTCTGTGATTGGTTGTCAGCAAAGAGAGAAAGGAACGAAGAAAGAACGTGGTTGGACTGAACCGGGCCAGACCTTGGCCAGGAGGACCAGCCCCTCCTGGGTGTCGGGGTCCAGCTGGATGCTGAAGGTGTCGCTCTCCTCCAGGTCCTGCAGGGTGTAGTTCATCATGGCGTTGAGACCCTCATCCCCGTCGTCGGCCTTCACCCAGCCCACCGTGGTGCCCACCACCGCGTCCTCGCGCACCCCGAACGTGTACAGGTCTGGACGTAGAGGACCCAGAGAGACACTCATAGTTACCATGACTACAATAAGCAGAATTTGTTATTTAAAAAAGGGCTAAAAAAAAAAAAGTTGTACTATATTGAATAGAAAATTGAGGACTGAATAGAAAAACATCACTAGCATCACTAAAGGCACTCCAGGGCTGCTGCCTAGTGACTAGGTCAAGGGCACCGGCAGGAGTATTAACCTAACATGGATTTTTATTTGTGCAAATTGAGCAACAGTGAATTCCATGACATCTGGACAAAGACAGCACGTAGAGCGCTGTTACATAGTTACAACCTACCATCTTTTGTATCCAAATTAAGAAAATAGGACAAATTATATATTTGCTATTTGAGCGCAGGCAAGGGTAAGAGCGTCTTGTTGAAACCCTCTTTTAGTTTGACAGGGTTGCCAACTTTGGGACTTTGGCTGGAGCGAGACTCTGCAAAATGTCAGTGGGCGGCGAACGTTTTCGGTAAACATAACCCAATTTCTTTTACAAAACAGTCCTTGTTTACTTAGTATAAACTAATTGAAGGAAGGCTTATATAAAAGCCATTGGCTGTTGTTGACGTAGGACATTCAAAATGTGTTTAGATATTTTTTAATCATGCATTTAATCATGCATTGACATGGGAACACAGCTGTATACTGATACCTGCTGCCATAGATATGTATTTAACCAAGACCTCAGAATTTATTCCCAGTCTGACCCAGAAAGAAGGAATTTAACAGAAGGTAACAGTGTGTCATGGCCTTTAATTAGTTTAGTAATTTGGTTATTGGTTGATAGCCTAGACTACATTAAGACACCTTGTAATTTTGTTTTGAGGAGGGCTGTCAAACCATGAGAAAATCTTTAGGGTCTACATTGCGAGAATAGGTTACTTGGACCCCACTCATTGCCAAAAGTGACTTTATTTAGCCTAATGACTGATATGAAAAGTAACAACATGGAATTAATGTTAAGTCAGAATTAAAATACTATATCCTAATTAAAATATAGCCTATAGAAGTCAAGAGATTCATTAAACTGAGCCTATATTGACTTGTTCTTTCCGTGCTTAGCTCGAAATGCACTTGTAATATAAATAAAATATAGGCTAAGTAACACAAAACTAACAATTTCTAGTTGAATTTCAACAAGGTCCACAGTCCACACAGAGCGGCAGAGAGACAGAATACATGGAAGGAGGGAGGGAGACAGACTGGAAGAGTTTTTGGAAAGGATCATGCCATTTAAGAGAAGTTCTCTGAAAAGCTCTTTGAGGTATCTTTTTGCCATCTTTCTCTCGTGTTCAAATGTTGGGAATCACATAAAAATGCACATTTGATGTTCTTGTTCCTTTTTATACCCTGGCTGTAATTTTAGGTTAAGTGTTGAGTAAGTAAATGAAACCAAATAGCGGAGAATCTGCATTAATTGCGTTAAAAAAACAACAGTAATAAAACAAAAGTAACTTTTTTATTTTAAAATGACAGCACTAGTTTGAGGCATTTATTTGCGCTCTCAGACCTTAACCAAGACTTTATTTTCTTCTTCCCAAACGCGCGTCTTTCAATCAAAACTTTTCATGCGCAACTAAAAGAAGGGAGCGGTGACAGAGAAAGGTGCGCGGAGGACGTTGTAGATCAGCCTGCACTGCAGTCAATGCAGTAGGTCAGAATAGATGGATAGATAGATAGATCTAACAAGCATGTTTGTTTCCTGTATATTCTGTGGTCTAGTAGTGAGTGATCAACAGTGAATGGACGGAAAAAAGTTTATTATTATTATTTTTTCAAAGACGGGCTATTTGGCGTGATATCTCTTGCATGTGCGTGAGATGGATGCTGAAAGCGTGAGTGTCACGCCAGATGCGTGAGAGTTGGCAACCCTGGTTTGAGTTAGATCCTCCTCTTAAAGCACAATCCATTAAAAAGAGCGCTATAATTATATATATAAATATATATTTCTTTATAGTGTCAAGTTTTTCTTAATTACTTCAACAAGTCACAGCGAGCAGGCAGCATAAATCACTGCTCACTATAATTAAAAAATGTCAATAACATAATTTAGTGTGAAGCAGTCCTCAGATATAGGCGGGGAAACTACCTAATAAGGCGGGAAATGATTGCAAATGAAAATGTACTGTAAATGAACGTGTTGTCCATAGAGATTTAACATCTCCAGATAAATACTTACATACATAAATAAATACGTGGCTACATCTATAGATATAGCTATATCCCTTCTTATAAATAGATCTACAACTGGCGAGGCTGTATATCTCTCTATATATCGCTATATTCACACGTCGGGTTATATTAATACATGATTCCACCTCGGTGGGGGAGGGATTTTAAACGGGTCAAGGTGAGCTAGCGTTAGCCGCAGAGTGTGTAAACGGGTGGCTCGGCCTGCGAGTAAATGAATAGCGGGGCCGTCGGCGGCGGGCACGGGTCAGCGGTCGTGTGAGCGGCGATAAGCAGGGGAACATCGCGGGCGACGGGTCAATTTGCGCCCCACGGAAGATAAGTTGTGGCAACACCACATAATCCAAGCCCAGCGCTAATAGGAAGATGAGAAAATGTGATTGTGTCCCGCAGTGAGACCGCTGCTTGGACGGCTGCCACGGCGACCGGGTTTAGCGTCGGTGGGTGGGTGGGGACGGAGGGAGAGGTTGAGATGGCGGTGAAGGAGGCGTGGTGGTTAATCAGCGAGCGGCCATATGCTACCTGGAACAATGTGCTTGATTAAAAGGTGGAGGCTGTATCTAAAGTACGTCAGAGCTTGGGGCTGAGCACTGCCTCGTCTCGCTGCCCGGGATGGCGGGGGGGTCGTCTTTGTGTGGAGCGACAGACTGAGAAGCGAGGTCGCTCTCAAGGTTGGACAGGTTGAAGGGCCCGGCGATATGAGTGTGCTCAATCTGTAGCGTGAGTCAGACTGAGTCACGGACCACGTCGGGAAGAGGGGGGGGGCTAACTTCTCAAGTTAGCACAGAGTCCGAGCAGGCTACGGTCACCATTATAACCCCCCTTTAATTTAGAATGAAAGAACAGCTGGTGGGGGGAAATGACCTCAAAGAAAATTATGAAAAGAAATGAATGCAAGGGCCATTGAAGGAAATGGGTTACCGTGGCGATCAATCTTCCTAAAAGTTCTGTGGCATATTGTTGGGTTCAACTTCGGACCGCGGTGCCCACGCCGGCTGTTTTGCATGGGAATCACTGCGGTCGGAGCGTGACTACTCCGTAACCATATGTGCATCACAACACCGCCGAGAGACCGCTCATCGTTATATGAACATCGTCCTCCCCATTGTCCGCCTGCTGCCGAATTGATTCGCACCTTGGGCATTCATTTAAAGAGGTTTATCTCGGACAGAAACCCAGGTTTGTGTTTCCAAAGGTCATGACAAATGTCCTTTCAAGTGTGAAATGATTAAATTCCTCCGGTGGGCTTAAGCCCCGCACATAGACACACGCAGCGAGAGAGCAACAACACCAGGAGAAATCCTCCTCCTCGTCTTCCCATACCCTGGCTCCTCCATCATTTCTCCCCTGGTCCCATCTGCATATCCCCCCTGCTCTCTCTCTCTCCCTCTCACGTTATCTGCTGCGCTCTTTCTCTCTCCCTCTCCCTCTTTCTCTCTCTCTCTCTCTCTCTCTCTTTCTATCGCTCTCTCGCTCTCTCTCTCTCTCTCTCTCTCTCTCTCTCTCTAACTCTGTCTCCCTTTATCTCTGGTTGTCCTTCCCTATATCTCTGGCTCCCCCTGTCTCCCTCTGTGTCTCTTTATCTCTGGTCATATTGTCCCATCTTTCTCTGTATCCCTCTCCACCTCTCGTTCACCCCATATCTCTCTCCTTTCCTCCCCTCTCTCTCCCCCCTCTTACTCTGTCTCCCTCACCTTTTCCCCCCTCTCTCTCCCCCATCCCTCCACCCGCTCCCCGTCTCTCTATCGCCCTCTCTCTTCCCCCCCCTCTCTCTCTCTCTCTCGCTCTCTCTGTCTCTCTCTCTCTCTCTGTCTCTCTCTCTCTGTCTCTCTCTCTCTCTCTCACCCTGTCGTACCCTCTCTCTCTCCCCTCCTCCCCCTCTCTGTCCCTCTCCCCCTTCCCCTTGTTATGTGGTTAATGCGGGCAGAATAACAAGATTGTCACAGTAATGCAGAATGGATCTCCGCCGTCGTCCGCAGCGCTCGCCTCGCTACTATGTCTGATCAGACTGATGTGTTTGAAGTGTTCAATTAAGGACCGCCTATGTCTGTCGCTCTTTCTTGCTTGTTTGGATTGTTGTCAGGGTTACTGTCAGGGGGAATGTTGTTGTCAGCGTAAGTGCTTGGGTTTAGGATCAAGGTTCGATTGTTGTCAGGGTAACCTCTTGTGTTTGGGGTTAGGGTTTGATTGTTGTCAGGGTAACTGCTTGTGTTTGGGGTTAGGGTTTGATTGTTGTCAGGGTAACTACTAGTGTTTGGGGTTAGGGTTTGATTGTTGTCAGGGTTACTGCTTGTGTTTGGGATCAGGGTTCGATTGTCGCCATGGTTACAGTCAGGGTTTCAGGGTTCCAGTGATAATCCTGGAGACTCACGGTGCTGGAAGGTGGGCCCGTTGTCGTTGACGTCGGAGAGGAAGACGGTGACGGTGGTGGAGGCGGAGTGGGCCCCGCGCTGGCCCAGCATGTCCTTCACCTCCAGCACCACCAGGTACTGGTCCCGCGCCTCCCGGTCCATATTGGGCCAGGACGTCACGATGAGGCCTGGGAGCGGGGTATGGGGTGAGAGACGGAAGGGTTAGAGAGGGAGACTCACATACACACACACACACACAGGTACACAGAGAGAGAGGAGGACAGGGGGAGAGAGTGAGAGAGCGAGAGCGAGGAGAGAGAGCGAGCGAGAGAACAAAAGATGATGATGAGCGATAGAGCGATAGAGAGTGAGAGAGCTTCAAAGTTGAGCCTTCGCTATCTCCCTGCCAGGGATGCATCGAGAAAGAGAGAGAGAAAAGTAGAGTAGAGTACATAAAGAGAGAGAGAAGCAATATACTTAATTTATCAATATGACCAAATATGGAAATTATTATGTTGTGTCTCTTGTAAAGCGATTCAGACAGCAGTTACAAATAACGTTTGATTGATTGCTGTGATTAATACTCAGTACCCCTACCCTACCTCCATGACCCCTACCTTCATGACCCTACCCTACCTCCATGACCCCTACCTTCATGACCCTACCCTACCTCCATGACCCCTACCTTCATGACCCTACCCTACCTCCATGACCCCTACCTTCATGACCCTACCCTACCTCCATGACCCCTACCCTACCTCCATGACCCCTACCTTCATGACCCTACCCTACCTCCATGACCCCTACCCTACCTCCATGACCCCTACCTTCATGACCCTACCCTACCTCCATGACCCATACCCTACCTCCATGACCCCTACCCTACCTCCATGACCCCTACCTCCATGACCCCTACCTTCATGACCCTACCCTACCTCCATGACCCCTACCTTCATGACCCTACCCTACCTCCATGACCCCTACCTTCATGACCCTACCCTACCTCCATGACCCTACCCCGGCTGTGTAACCCTGGCTTGTGACGGTCAAGGCGCTGGAGGAGAGGGAGGAGGGCTGGTGAAGACCAGGGGAGGAGGAACAGGGCAGGTTTGTTAAGACTGCATTAGACAAAGAATTTCCACCACACACCAAACATTAAACTGATTTAACGCCTGATTTAGGGTCCTCTGGGGGCTGGCCGGAGCGATCCGCCAACAGACGAGAATTTGATACTCTGGCCTGCAGGGGATTTATAGGAAACTGGAGCGTGGGTTTATGGTTCCTGGCTAACTAATGAGAGAGTAGATCTGTAGATTATAGAGCGGAATGGATTTCTTCTAATTAACTGGTTGGCAGGTCCAGGTGACGTGATCCTTCTAAATGTGTTTTTGTTTTGTGCATTCTTCTTTGTTCTCTCTTCACACTAAACTTTTGTATACTGTACATGTCGGTCTTTTCGCTATGATCCCAACCGTTATACTGATTATGCTAAATACATCTCTGGAAACAGCCTTTCTATAACTATCTGTGTTGTTGGATATGAAACTATGAATAACAAAAGTGAGATAGAGAGATAACAGACTTGTGATTAGATTTAATACTAGATGGACTTGGCGGCAATTCCCAAAATGCTTCACAATAATACACCAACCTCTCTTTTAATACATTTGTATAGGGTTATAATGCGTTTAAAAAGGTAGGTTTCCAAAAGTTGTCCTAAGACTGGAGCTATATCTTGACCACTCAAGCTTGAAGCTCCAGCAGTATCCTGAGTCCTTATAATGGAGTCCTTATAATGGAATCCTTATAATGGCCTTGTAGAACGGGACCAGTAAGGACCAGTTGGGACGCCTGAGCTGCTTCAGGGTCATTAGAGGAGAAGTCAACTGGTGGCGATCTGACCAATCACACCCTTCAGACTTTGTAGCCACCTTCACCTTGTTTACGTGTTCACGTGTGGCAATATGAGTGGCCCGTGATATAAATGGCTGACGATGTAGTCAAAGAATCACTAAAACACGGTTCACTGTACACTGATGCATCCTCGGTTGCCAAGGCGATTTGGCTGCCGATAAAGCGTCTTGTTGAGCTTCTTAAGCAATTTGACAGTTGGATACGTGGGTACAATGGAGGTGGAGGAAAACGTCTGGGCTTTGTTCAATTTGGCTCACTTGTTCCTTCATTCCTTATTTCCTACATAGTGAACACTACAGAGCACACCGTTCAGGGAAAAAGTATTAAGAGAAATAAGGACAATAAGTACATGATGTGAAGTATATTGGTCACATTAACAAGCCCTGATGTATTAAATGTCATCCTGTGACAGCTCATTTGAATAGAGTACCTGGACGTACGGATTTGACGACATGAAAACCGTTATGCATCATGGGATATAGTAAGGAAGTGTGCAATCAGTTGTACCTTCATTTAAGTGTGCATTAAGGGTACTAGGTAGTGCACTACATAAGGATCCAGAATTGTATCCTTCCATTTCAGACAACAGCTGCTTTTACTTCTTCACCACCTACAGAGTTTGTTATGTACGATCATTCAAAAAAAAACATGTTATTTCCCATAGACAAGCAAGCCCCGAGGTGAATCTGCTTTCTGAAGCAGAAAGCCCCGAGGTGAATCTTGCCACACACTTTGTACCCCCCCGGGTGTAAGGTCACCTGTCTTGGGCTCCACAGAGAAGTAGGGCTCCCCCTGCAGGATGGAGTACAGCAGCCGGGCGTGGTTCCCCTGCTGGGGGTCGTCTGCGTCCGTGGCCGTCACCCTGGCCACCGTGGTCCCTGGAGGGTAGGGATAGATGGTGGTGGGTTGGGGTGGGGGTGGTTGGGAGGACCGGAAGATACAGGGGGGTTAGCTCAGTCCCACGTCTCACCCTCTCCCCTCAGGCCCAACAAAGTGATCTATGCCTCGCTATCCCCACTGGGCCTGTCTGGCTGGCTCTGAGATGGTGGAGGGGGGTGGGGGGGGAGGTGGGGGAGAGGGATTGTGGTGGGCAGGTGTGAGTGACAACCCCTCCACTCTTACTGTGACATCTATCTCCTCTCTCTCGCGCTTTTTCTTTCTTTCTTTCTCTTTCTTTCTTTCTCTCTCTTTCTCTCTCTCCCTCCCCCTCTCTCTCTCTGTCTCTCTCTCTCTCACTCTCTCTCTCTCTCTCCCCCTCTCTTTCTATCTCCGTCTCTTAGACTGCCCCCCACTATGTTTATGTCTCTCTATGTCTTGCTCTATCACTCCTTGAGTTGAGTTCACCCTTCCTCTTTGTCTCTGGGTGCTTCTTTTCTTGGCTGACTGTATCTCTCTTCTGCCACCTTTCTATCTGTGTGTGGGTGTGTGTGTGTGTCTCTCTCTCTCTCGCTCTCTCTTTCTCTCTCTACCCCTTCTCTATATCTATATCTCTCTCCCTGTGCCTCTATGTCACTATGTGTCTATCCGTCTCTTCCTTTCTCTCTCTCCATTTGTTTGTGTACGTGTCCCTCTATCTATGTGTGTCTCTCTGTCACTCTCTGTGTGTCCTCTCCCTCCCTCTTTGTCTCTCTATCTATGTGTGTGTCCCTCTGTTTCTATCCCTCTCTGTCTCTCTCTACCTCTCTTGTTCTCTCTCCATTTGTTTGTGTACGTGTCCCTCTATCTATGTGTGTCTCTCTGTCACTCTCTGTGTGTCCTCTCCCTCCCTCTTTGTCTCTCTATCTATGTGTTTGTCTCTCTGTTTCTATCCCTCTCTATTCACGTGTGTGTGTGTGTGTGTGTGTGTGTGTGTGTGTGTGTGTGTGTGTGTGTGTTGTGTGTGTCACTCTCTCATTGTCACACTCTGTGTCTCTTTCTCTATCCTCCTCTCTGTGTGTGTGCACGTCTCACTATCCGCCCATCTCTGTCTATGTGTGTGCTTCTCTCTCTCTCCCTTCGCCGCTCGTCCACTCTGCTAATCCTTCTGTGTGTGTGTGTGTGTGTGTGTGTGTGTGTGTGTGTGTGTCTCTCACTCTCCGTCTTGATCGTCCGTGTGGAGCACTCCGACTACCACTTAGCACTCTCTCTCTGTTTGGTCGAGCGGGCTACACTGCAGCAGCACATCTCTTTACTCTCCATTCGCTCGCTCTCCTTGGTTTCCGTCTCTCTCTCGCACATGCACACACACACACACACACAGACACACACACACACACACACACACACACACACACACACACACACACACACACACACACACACACAGAACCATTCCCCGCTCG
Source organism: Micromesistius poutassou (assembly GCF_964030765.1). NCBI lineage: Eukaryota > Metazoa > Chordata > Actinopteri > Gadiformes > Gadidae > Micromesistius > Micromesistius poutassou. The sequence continues at coordinate 15,455,370 of NC_140281.1, read as the reverse complement.
CCCCTTTTCAAGTCAAATGCATTATGATTTATTACGAGAGGGATATTATACTCCAAAAGTAGATTACATATAAAAATGAAATGGTAATGGTTTGGTTGTGAAAGGGCAGTGGATTTAATAACATTATTTGGGCCTAATAAAATGTAAAGGCACCCAGAACTATGATAAAGAAAGCAATACCTTGAACTTCCTGCCAGATAGACACACCAGCCCTTCCAGTAGACGTTGTTCACGTTTTATGGTTCAGCAGTTGAAGATAATTTGAGTTATTTTCTCTTAAAATGGTCCTTGCAATGTAACAGAGCCAAACCTTGGATTTTACAACTTATTTATTTTAGCATTTCAGCTAAATCTACATTCAAGATTTAAACTATTAGTAAGATGACAACCACGTCTTTGAATCCTGTGAATTGAATTGTAACTTCATATTTTCTAAATATAAAAATACATTATTGTTAGTAAAACCAAAAGGCTTTACGTTATACACTCCATACACTTTATTTCTTGAGATAAAATAAAACTTTAATAATCCCAGATTAGACTTCACTGTTGTGGTCTTTCCAACGCCAAGTACTTGCTAACTTGCAGCACATAAAGCTTGATTGATAGTAATGGCGTACAGAGTCCGTACCCCCTAACCCTCCCTCGAGGACCCCTGACCCGGGGCGAGCACCCCTACCTGTGGGGCTCATCTCGGGGATGCTGCAGATGTAGGGCTCCTCCTGGAACAGAGGGGGGTTGTCGTTGATGTCCTGGACCTGGATGATGAACTCGGACTGGGGCTCCACCGGCTCCTGGGTGCCCCGGTCGATGGCCTGCGCCTGGAGCACGTAGAAGGCCTTCTCCTCACGGTCCAGCTTGCGGCGCGTGCGGATCTCGCCAGAGTACTCGTCGATGTCGAAGGCGTCGCCGGCGCCCTCGCCCGACAGGATGTAGCGGATGCTGAACCCCCAGCGGCTGTAGTCCGACTCCAGCTGGTGGGGAGACGGAGCACCGGGCCAGACGTGATGTTTGGTTTGTTGTTGTTATTATTATGTTATATATTCCACTATGATAATATAAGGTGTGTGCCAATGGCAGTAAATGCTTGAATTTCAACAATTAAAAATGAATTGAATTTCAAAAAATAACAAGCAGGCCTAAATCTCAATTTTGAATACATAGACCAATGAGAATAAACTGATCATGATTAATACTTTGAATGGTAACACACTACTACTAATAGTACAACTTCGGCATTTTGTTTAAAATATATTATACCTGGGGGGTATTCCATCAACCAAGCTAAACGCAAAGCCAGGCTTATTTTGTAGTACAAACAGCGTATATTTTCACTAAGGGTCTAAGATTAAATAATGCAAATGAAATAATTAAATGAATTGCTATTTATTATTACTGTGGCTATTTTTTCAACACATTTTCACACAAATCTATGTATTATCGTGTCATCAGTAATCAGCGGCTGGGTGAATGGTCTAGCACTTGCCCTGTGATATGCGCAACCCGAGTTCGCGTCCAGACTAATGCGTAATATTCTTGGCGTTGGCTTCATTTTGTAATTCCCTTTATTAATTTTATTAATTCCCTAATTAAGAATATTCAAATAAATGGCATGAACAGTTACTTGATTTCTCTAGTAAACCTTCCTATATTACTATTACTTCCGTGGGGATAGAACCCCGGACGACCGAGTGCAGGTCCGACACGTTAACTCAAGACTATCTCCCTACTGTTAAATCAATGGTCAATATTAAATTAAAATATGTTACGCTTAATACTACTTATGCATTCAACAGATCGCCGATTTTTGTGCCAGGCAGCCTCCCTGTTTCTATTAATGGTTACGGTGTTCCCTTTTTGAGTTATTATATGCGTGTACTCCTCATAGACCTCCACAAGCAGCTTCTGTTCGCCGCTGGAAAAGATCCCGCTCGGTCCTTTTCGGACATTTGATCCATGATTCGACATTCACGGTTCTGGGCTGGTTACATATCTCGTGAACGCGCGTAATCCAGGATAACGTGAGCCTGGTTTGAACTAACCTGAGCAATGCGCGGCTGAACTGCGTTGATGGAACGGCTTTAGCCTCAAGTGGAAGTTGGCGCTAGTTCTAACCGGGCTTAATCAACTAATCGCCGCTTTCGTTAGTGACTTTGATGGAATACCCCCCTGGTATGTAAGAAACAATAACAATACATTTATTGGAAGAAGAAGACGACTTTGCCATGTTGTGACTGCTCCTACGTACAGAGCTTCCATGCCCTTATACGGCACGTATGATCTTAACACCTCAAACACCCTCAGACGGAGCAGCCGGCACGCCGTACCTTGCCGATGACGCGCGGTGTGGGGTCCTCCTCCGGGACCACCAGCTGGCTCCACACCCACCCTCGCCTCACACGCCGGAGAGACTGCCTCTGCTGCCCTGGGTCCCGGGTAACACCGGTGCTGGACACGGACACGGCCAGCAGGGCCAGCAGGGCCACCAGAACACCGGGGGCGGGGATGCGTCGAGGGCCCCGGGCCCCTGGCTTTGGAGACTGTGTTGCCGGCGGTGGCGGGGGTGGCGGGGGCGGCGGTGGTGGCGTTCCACCCCCAGCCTCCATGGTACAGACCGGGAAAGAGAGGGCTGGCGGGGGGGAAGCTGTCAGAGGGGGCGCTCCGGGTCCATGCTTCTTATTCAACAGCTGGGGGGGGTCATGACCGAGGCTTCAACTGCAGAACCAGCTGCTGTCTCACTGGAGCGGAGACCCGGGGTGCTCACCTCTCTGTGGAACGGTATGGGTCGGCTCTGTTGTTATGGCGGATAATATCTTATAATAGATGTTCCGTTCTAATAAAAGAACGGAACATTCCAAATCAAATTTTCAGAATCTTTTATATTTTGTCGTAAAACCATTCAGAATTATATTTTCAGTGGTTAATAAATCATAAAAAATTAAAATAAAAGAACATTCTGTGATATTTATAGGATTATAGTTTTATTAAAGAAATAATTTTTTTCCATATTTTATTTTTTTACTTTTTTTAATTTTGAGTAGAACGACCTTGATTTTCAGAGAATGACATTTTCTATCAGGTATATTCTGAAATGAATGCTCAAAGAATGTTGATGGTTAGATGAAGCCTGCGTACACATGTTGAATGGTAATAGTAATAGTCTTTTAAAAGTACATTATATATATATCTTTCATCCTATTTGCTATTTTGAACTACTTGTACCAATACCATATCGTTGTCTAGGACTTGCACTATCGTTGTCTAGGACTTGCATACAATTTTATCTGATCTAATAATCTGTTTTTAATGTTTAAAAAGACATCACCACAGATATCATTACAGAAAATCTGATTTACTCTTGGATAGGTTAATTGATTAAAAAGAAAGTGTAGCCTACGGATTTTCCTACTTGTTTAACAAATCTATCATAATGCAATCTTCCTCTCTGTCCCAAAAGAGTCTTACAACTGCTCGGGAAAAAACCCATGACTATAAAACCCCAACACTCTCGTGTACCCAGCGATTAAGCACCTAGTGGTCCTTTCAACCGTGAGAGACAGTGAGAGGGAGAGAGCTTCATGAGGAAAATGTCCAGCAGTCTTCTCTGTTGGACTCCTTCAGAGAATGGGGAGGGTGAAAACAAGCTTTCCCTCCTATTTTTTCAGATCGTCTAAAAATTCTTCCTGGGAGGCTGAAAATAACCCGGCGTCACTGCGTGATAAGGCTGCTCATTGTGTTGCGTTTCCATGGCTGGCTAGCATCATTCCTGACACTCCAAGCTCGCTCACTCTCTCTCCGGCTGGCTAATAAGCATCGCTAATTAGATCTACGTCTTCAGAGAATTGGAAAACAGAGGAGGGGGAAAAAAAGAAACTATTTTGAATCAATGCAGCAATTATACTGCACCCCAAGACGAGGATTTAAAGACTGTTTGGAGTTTAGAAAGTCAACACAATAGCTCCTGTGTGACTGATATAGTACCCACCGATTCATAGTAAAGTAGTACCACTGGGACTACTGATGCGCCGGTGATGCGTTCCGTGACACCCACCTTAGAAACCTGAATACTTTACAGTTGGAAAGATTAAACTAAACAAACTAATTGGATGCCAATGGCCGTCAACTCATGGATGTAAGGGTACTGCTTGACCTTCTGTTTATCAGCGGTTAGTATGAATTCATTATTTAGTTCCCAGGATCGATAAAGCAGAGAGCAGCGCTTCTCCTGTCCTTCCATGGCAACCGTGGCGATTCAGAGTCAGCCCTGTGCAAACAACGGCGTCATCGGCATAGAAACCAAAAATCACACCTCTGTCTCGGCCGCCAACTGTGACTTAGCAACCGCCAGCTGTGTTTACGAGACTAATAACTACTTTGAGTCTTTGTTTTTAATTAGAAGCTCAACTCTTACTTCCCAAAAAGCAGCCCTGTGTTGCAGTATTGCGCTGGTCTGTGGAGGCTGGCTTTAACATCTGTTTCTTGGCAAAGATGGCATACGTCGTTTTATACTCTTAACATAGTACAAGGAGTGGAGTGGTGGCCACAGACACTTCAGCTGAACGGTGGATAGTGAGCTCATTGAAACGTTGAAGAAAGTAGCCTATGTTATTCATTAAAACCAGTCAGAATCTTTTGGTGCAGAGAGAGGATACGCAGAATCTGAAACATGGAGGGAATCCACTGGGATAATTCCAACTAATGAAACAAACTAGTAGGTGATTACAGGCGAAAAGGGGTTGTTTTTAGACATGGGAGATGCAGAATTCAATCCTATGGTAAGGGTTAAAAACGTGAGGTTGTCAACACTTATGTCAACACTAATAAATTGGTTCATACAAATACAAATGTCAGCTCTCATTTTTTAAATCTAAACTGGTTCTGAACTGGTGGACTGTGGATGTGCAAGTGTGTGTGTGTGTGTGTGTGTGTGTGTGTGTGTGTGTGTGTGTGTGTATATGTATGTGTACATGTGTGCATGTGTGCGTGTGCGTGTGCATGTGCATGTGTGTGTGTGTGTGTGTGTGGCGCGTGCATCCTCTCCCCTCGTATCCGCCAGCGCCTTGGAGTGACATTCTAATCAGTGACCAGCGAATCGTTGTTGAGTTGTTACATCCGTCATTCTCGGGCGTCTGCCAAGCGGGCGCCTAAAGACTGCCGCAAACGGCGAGCGTCGCGCACTTTGACAACGCCACTTATAACCGCAGCCCTCCTCCTGCCAAACGTTTACCGTCTCCAGCGATGGAGGGTCGGGAACTGGCCGCGGTTGGGGTCCTGCAGCAGCTTGGACGGCATCCAGTCTGATCAGGACAGTGTGACCGGGACAATCTGTGAGTTATAGTCCGCTCCGAGTGGGAATGAATCAACACAACAACCGACGGGGGGGCCGTCGCGGTACCGATCCGTTACCAACGACTCATCAATGAGTGATAAACCTAAGGACCAATGGGGCACCAACATAGTACCAAGGCCTGGCCAAAGTAGTACCAATGTAGTATTAGCCGGAGGGAGAGTGTGACAGAATATACAACGGTGTGATTGATGACACAGGACAATGCATGGCGTCTTCCTTCTTGTTTTCAGTGTTAAACGGGTAAAATCATGTTGTTTAAAGTTGTAAGATATTGTTTACCGTATATTTTATTCCATTGCGAGACCTGACCAGTCTTGGTCAAGCGAATGTCAAAGAGACTAATCGTGTTCAATAAAGGTTGGATACACACCAATAGACCAAGGAGTGATTCTATCCTTGTATCAACAGTCTTACCGACAGTGTTGGGGGTAACGAGTTACAAGGTAACGGATTACAGTAACAATATTAGCTGATCTGTTAATTATTAACTGATCTGTTTAAGTGGTGTGTGCATGCGTGCTGCCTGTGTGTGTGCTGCTTGCCTCGGCACGTTGCCATAGCGATCGATTTGAGTGACGTAGCTGCATGTGTGAAGGAGAGAGGGAAATGGAGATAGAGACGGAGACAGGGGGTTTCGTCAGTGACAATAGTCTCACTACTTCCAGTAAATAGATCGAAAGGACAAAAATATTCGAGTGAAATGCACTCTATGCCCAGGTGACAGGAGTCTTTTAACTGTCGCAACCCAGATTAAGAAAAATACGACATAAAGTACCCGCGACGCGCAAGCCAACATCTGACAGGAAAACATTTGCCCATTACCTGGACAAATGTTATTCCGACATGGAATGGAAGCTCAAAATAACTTTTGAGTACCTGGATCACGTGTCCACCACCACGGATATTTGGTCCGCCAACAACAAAACTTACTTAGGAATAACGGTGCACTGGATAGACAGCATTAGTTTTCAACGTGAGAAGGCTGCTCTTGCCTGCAAGAGGGTGAGAGGAAGACACACTTACGATGTCATAGCTTGCGAAATAGATCAGGTTTATTCAGCCTTTAGACTATCATATAAAGTAACAGCATGTGTCACCGCCGCTTAAGTGCATTTCTGTTTTAATTGTATGGGATAAAGTGACCTTTATTTTTATATTTATCATTGACCACTTAATTTTTTGTTTGCCATTAATCTAATAACAAGCTGGTTTTGTTCTCAGGAGAAGATTTTTGTTCTCATGATTCCAAAAGCCTGTGTTTTGAAACTTGTGTGTTGCTACTGATTGACCTCACCATAGCCTCCTTTCAGAGCTGCTAACTCTCACTCTCACACGCACACATCCACTTTCTCACGGCAAAAAAAAAGAAAAAAGCATGCGTCCGTCCACCCCCCCGTCAACAATCCCGATCGCCCCCCACCCCCCCACAGTCAACATTTACACCCGCGGACCCTGCTATAAGGTATGCATTACAAGATTCTACAGAATCTCACACCAGCGAAAACCCAAAAGTTGGCAGCCCTGTCCTTTATCCTGTTGTTTGTGGATTTTACAGTGAGGCATATTTCTTTGTGCAGACAGGGATATTGTTCTTTTATATGGTGTTATGTGCCATTTTGTATACATTTATACAATAAACACTAAGACAGACTACTGATCATAGGGCTATGATGTTTGTCCATGTATCTACACAGTAAATTAAGAAACGGGAAAGTAAAGTAATAAGTAGTGAAGTTACTTTTCAAATTGCTTTTACAATTTACAGAAGTAACTAGTAATAAGTAACAAATTACTTTTTTTGAGTAACTACTCCAACACCGCTTACCGATAAGACCGTTGAGCTACCGACACACTGTGTGAAATCACGACCAGTCTCCAGCCTTAAAAATCCCAGAAGGACGCGACAAGACAGCCCCCATAAGGTGACATTTGTGTCTTCATAGTAACCATCTGTCCGGTGAAATCAATCAATTCATGACCGCAGTGACGGTGGGTTTATGCCGCAGTTAAAGGTAAATATGGCCCAGCTGCTGCCGCTGATGAGACGCAGGTGTGTGAGACCAGCAAGGCGGTCACCTTCGTCTTCTGGAACCTTCTACCAGGTTCAGGTAGACGAGGAGAGAGAGGGAGCGAGAGAGCAGGGGAAGGTGAAGGAGACAGAGAAAGGAGAGAGAGTGGGAGAAAGGAAGTGGGAGACAGAGAAAAGAGTGAGAGAGAGGAGACAGGGAGAGGGAGAGACAGAAAAGGGAGAGAGTGAGACAGAGCGAGGACGAAGGGAGTGGGAAAGAGAGAGATAAGAGTGAGAGGGAGGAGAAAGGATGTGGGAGTCACAGATTAAGAGATGAGAAAGGAAGTGGGAGAGACATAAAAGAGAGAGAGAGGGGAGAGAGTGAGAGACAGTTCAGTCATTTATCATCTCTACCAGGCTTTCCACAGATGCCCGAAACCTCAGGTAGCCTGTGTACACTCTAGCTCACTAACTTCACCTTCAGCACCTCCCTCTCTACCCTCTTCATCCTCTCCTTCGCCCATGTTGCAGTTAATGGGGATAGTTAGGGGGGGTGGGGGGCACAAAAATCAGTACGTTTACATGCACAGCTTAATTTGATTAAAGCCATAGCTCGACTATGCTCCTCAATTGGACAACTGCAATTGTCCGCGTATACATGGCGGTGAGTAAATCAATTCATTGGCCGAAGCGTGTCATGCCCCGGTACGATAGGTGGCGCTGTGCCCATTTCAACTAGTGGTAATAGAGCCACCGGTTTACCTCTTTACATCACTGGCAACAACATACTCAGGCAGCATTCGAGAAAGATGTTTTCAGTAGACAGCTGTCAGTTCACTTCGGGTCCATATCATTTTTCCGACGCTCCATTGTTCCGACCTCTCGGTCGTATGCCGACTCCAGCCGGAGGAGCTGGCTCTGCCGGCAGAGGAGTCCGCATACGAGGTCGGAACAATGGAGCGTCGGACAAATTATATGGACCCGAAGTGAACTGACAGCTGTCTGCTGAAACATCGCTTTCTCCTCCATGTCGCGTTTCAATCTGGACTTCAGAGAGTCAAAGCCAAAGTTAATTTCCCCTAATTCCTTTTCCCCATGGGTGAGATAAACCAAACTAGGAGTCTTTACTTGTTGTCGAAGTACCAGAGAGTCTGAGAACCCGACGCAGTCTGTAAGATTCATAATATCAGAGAATACCCCCATCAGTTCGGCCGCGGCGCAATGAATGAATAAAGTTCGTAGTTATTACTTTACAACCTCGTTGATGAGCAACATTTAGAAAAACATGTACTTTTAATTCAGCCTTAGGTGAAATCATAGCGTAGTGTGTAGTGACTGCATGTTGATGATGATACACTCCTTATAGGGGGTAACTACATTAGCACAACACCGGCTTCCTCCATTTTCTGCGCCAGCTTTTTAAATAAATCGCCGACCTGAAGTGAGTTGACAGCTGTCTACTGAAAACATCTTTCTCCCGCCGGAGCAGCCCCTCCACCGCCCGTCCGTATACGGCATTCCCCGCCGCGGCGCAATGAACGAATAAAGAACGTAAACACGTTGGGAGAAAAAAACATTTATTTTGACAGGATTTTGACATGTGCCCGAAGGTACTACTTTACAACCTTGTTGATGACCCACATTTAGAAAAACATGTACTTTTAATTCAGCCTTGGGGGAAATGGAAGCGTAGTGTCTGTGTGCTTCCACCTTTAATAAATGCATGCCATGCGCACTCCCGCGGCCAGGACACAATTCTTATAGGGGGTAACTACATTCACCGGCTTCCTCCATCTTCTGCGCCACCTTTTTAAATAAATCGCAGTTTCTCGTTATCCCTTATCCGACGGCGACAACAACAACACGACTATCGTCTCCTTCTACTTCTGGCTCACGGCCCCGGGAAAAGATCTCGAGCATGCGCAGAACGAAATTCAACGCATAATCCAATTCGACGCCGTACATGCACACTTAGCTCGACTATGAATCGCATTATCTAGGGGTCTTAATTCGACTATGAGTAACCCAATTCGATTCGAGTATAGCTTGACTAAGGTGTATACATGCATTTTAGTAATCCAATCATAGTTGGACTAAGCTAATAAGTCGACTTTCTTGAATGTCATGTAAACGCACCAACGCGAGTGTAAGCATCCACCCAGTGCTACCGCTATGGCATAAAGATGAATGCATGCATTTTCCTTTTACTTGTCTTTGTTACTCGGTGCCTCTCCTAGGCCGCCCCTTCTAAATGAGTCTAGACACGCCACTTGGTCTGTTAAACATCACCCTCAGCCACAACCCAGCCACCATTTTCTCTTGTTAGCCAGGGCCTTTGTACAACAGCTATGACACCCACCGTTGACACCCACTCAATTTGAGCTCTCATCGAGCATCGAGGTGCAGAGTGCTAAGCTACTTAAGAAACACTGTTGCTAAAATGTAGCAGTTAGCCTAGCAGTCATGGTAATAGTGGAGTAGCCCTTTGGTTTCGGCATATTTTAGTATTTGAGTGCTAACTAATGGAAACTTCACCGCAAGCATGACCACAGCCGCTTTCTAAATCTAAACAAGAGCAGCATAAAATCTACCGTCTCCACTATGAGTATGTGAAAAATCAATGCAGTCATTTGTAATATAGTAGCCAAACAAGCTTGTTTGTCAAGATGGCAGAGGTCAGACTTACAGGTTTGTTTTCGATGCTCAAAATTGTTTTATTGGAGTAAGGATAAAATATGCTGTTTGAAATTAAATATATATGAATGTGTGTTTGGTTTTTGTAAAATGTATTCAGTAAGAATTCTGTCTAGTAAAAAGCAACATACATTCATATCTATTTTATTGTTGCATCTCAATTTCATTGATTTCATTCAATTTCAATGTTTTTTTGTATGGACAAAATATAGATTGTTCGTTCCCAATGTCTTAAATCCCTGCTGAATACCTTACAGCCTAGTGCACTGTACCTGCCACAGAACTACACCATTTGTTTTCATGGCTTCATGACTAAATGGGAACAGAAGTTTTGTTCTGTGCTGAAAGCTCGACCAAGGCTGTCATCATTCATTGTCAATAACTGTAGGGTTAGAAGATTACTCTCCCTGCTTTAGCACTAACCTTGGAAGACTCAGCCAGACTGAAAAACTTGCATGTTTTCTTTTTCCTTTTGAAGAAAAGCTACCAATGTTTGTGGAGACCAGAAGTCAGGGATAAAACATGACGCTGTGTTGCCACTGAATGACAAATAATTCCCAAGAATTCCTCCTCCTCTCCCGAAAGGGCTTCAATAAAACGGTTTGCATTGAAAACTGGAGCTTTAGTGGTCACAACTAAAATCCTGAGAGGTCAGTCAGTCAACCTGGGAAAAATATATATATTAAGTCCATGGAAACATTAAGAAACAGACATTAAGAAAGTCAATGAGGGGGCCTTGGTTTGTTGCTTGCTCCGAGCTCCGAGCTTCTCGGAAGAACACTACACTGAGTTGTGTGTGTGTATGTGTGCGTGTGTGTGTGTACTTTAAATGTGGCTATATCCCCCTCAGGGATTGTTTACTCAACAATAGTGATTAACGAGAGGCTTCTCTCAGGGTTCAACAGGTTAGAGCGCCAGAGAAACACCGCAAAACCGCCTCCATTATTAAAGCAAAGTAAAACGCTCAGTAAACCTTCAGCATCGCTCACACAACAAAATAACAAACCCATGAAACAAAATGAAAAAAAGGTACATTTAAGGACGATAAAAAAAAATCCATCGTTATTCAGGATGCGCGATTGCTCCACTGGTTTACCTCCGGCCTTTGAACAAGCGTTATTAAGCCGAGAACAAATTAACAATTTAAATTGAAGGACGCACTGCTTTCGTAGGAGAAGCAGGCGTCCCCGAACCCACCTGAACACACGGCGCTGGTGTCTGCCAAGCTCGTCGTCACCCCTTCGCTGCCAAGCGGCCTCATCACCAGGAACGAGCAAAAACACAATCTGTTAAAGTCTGTTTCTCAAATCGCTAGACGCCCTTGAAACCATTGAGAG
>NC_140281.1:15420531-15443781 GCF_964030765.1 Micromesistius poutassou | reverse complement strand
CTCTCTCCCATCATTGTCTTTCTCTCTCTCATTTCTCTATTTTGCTCTCTTTTTCTCTCTCTTTCTACCTCTCTCAATCTATCCCTCCATCTCTCTTTATCCCTTCTCTTACTTAATATCTCTTCTCTCCATCCCTCTTTTCTCCATCGTCTCCCTCTCCCATTTTTTTCTCCATCCCTTTTCTCATCTATCTGGCTATGTCTTCCAACTCTCCCTCCTTCTCAGCCTCACTCTATATATCTTTCTCCATCCCTCTCTCCATCCCTCTCTCTCTCTCCATCTCTCTCTCCAACCCTCTCTCTCTCTCTCTCTCTCTCCATCTCTCCATGCCTCCATCCCTCTCTCCATGCCTCCCTCCATGCCTCCCTCTCTCCATATCTCTCTCTCTCGCCTTCTCTTCTTGACGGGAGACATCCAGTTTCAGTACCTCTCCTCCACGCCCTCCTCCAGCGAGACACAGGCAGATCAGCTGGGGTCACAGCGGCTGCCTTTGCATCAGTGCAGACCTTACACATAGAACAAGCTCTTCTATTTATAGAGCTACACAGAACTAGAGCTGTATAACTTCCTCTGCGGAAATGAAGAAATACATAGCGACCATTCTTTTAACAATTGATTTAAGAAATAGAAAAAAATACATGTGAAAAAAGAAAAATAATAATAACCTATAAACAGGGTCCTGGCTTCTGTCTTCTGTTCGATTCATTACTAAAGCTACTACTTTATTATATTATGAACACTCTTTACCTACTTTAATGTGCATTTTGATTTTGGTTTACGATTCATCTTAGTACCAGGCAGCAACCCTGCCATGTGTTTATGTGTGTGTCTGCTTGTGATCATGTGTGTGTTTCCCATGTGTGTATGCATGTGCTTTCATGTGTGTGCATGCGTGCAAAAGTGTGATTTACCCCATGCATGTGTGTATTCGGATGCATGTGTGGATATTTCATGGTGTACTTTTGTCTATTTCTGTGTGTTTGTGTGCGTCTGTTTCCCTGTTTGTGTGTGTGTGTGTGTGTGTATGTGTGCCTCTTTCCGTGTGTGTGTGTGCATGTGTGTCGAATGCCATCCTCATACGAGTCGGCATCTGGCGAATCCAATTCATTTGGAGCGTCTGAAATATAAAACATAATACTCTGACATAAAAATGCTAATTCAATCCAGCTTTAATGACAAAGTCAAACAAAAACAACAGAACAGAGTTGAGCTGGGCAAAACACTAAATAAGGAGGTGTTTCGAGTGTCCTGGCGAACAGGGGTCCAAAAGAAATATTAATAACACCACACACTCCAATCTTGTTCAGGGAACACGCTTCGTCTTCCAGAATCCGGAACGGACACCATTTCACCCCATGGTTTCACCCATGAAAGCGCCCTCTTAACCAACCACACCTCACCTCAACCGGCACCACCTCCCGGCTCACCCACCACCTCCACTCATCTCCTCCTCCTCCTCCCCCATCTCCGCCTACTTTTTTAATCCCACTCTCGGGGGAAATACGACGCGTACGAGTCGATCCGGCCTAAATCACTCACCACCAGATGAGATGCACGATGTGATCTAATCACATGTGTGATCACTTCTCCAGAGAGGGCCGCAGAGATTAACGAAAAAACAAAATGTCCTCTTCCTCCTCCGACACATGGCAGCCGCCGCCGTTGTGTTCGGCGTGTTCTTCGTGTTCTCGTCTCCCCTTCCTCGCTCCGCTGCGACGCCCCAGCGGGGGAGAGGATAAATCGACAAGGTTACAAAGTATTTACACAAATAAGTTGAAAAGCGCTCGATGGCGGCTGTCATCATGCCCCGAGGGGAGGCGGGGGGGGGGGGGGGGGGGGGGAGAGAGAGGGCGCACACCTGAGAGAAGATACACAGTCTGGACGGCACCCGGGTTCATTTCAGACGCAGATTGTGTCTGATTGATCAATGAGAAAGGCTGCTGAGCCATCAATCTCCGACGTCCCCCCTCTGAATGAGATGTTAGGGGGGAGGATGAGAGAGAGAGGAGAGAGAGAAAAGGAATTAACATGGGTGAGGCGGGCCGTTCCCGGTGATGTCCTCTGGCAGGAGTCGTGGCGGAGAACAGACTCCTCTCTTGGGATGTGTGTGAGTGTGTGTGTGTGTGTGTGTGAGTGTGTGTGTGTGTGTGGCCCCCACGTTTCAGTGCACACGCTGCTTCGACTGAGACGTAGGGTTGGAGTGGGGGTCAGGTAAGGACAACAGGGACCTGCTCCCTGAAAGCAAACACCTGGTGTAGCTCTATACGACCACATAGCTAGCATAGCTGCATAGCTTAATATAGTGTCTTCCGTTGTCTTACCTCTTCTCTACGACCTCTGTGCTTGCTCGGAGCGCTGTGACAGTGCTGGGCGGACCAGGGAGGCGTTGGGGTGTTTGACTCCCAGCCTGAAGGTTCTGGGTTGGATCCCCATGCACATGTCTAATCTGAAGGCATCCTTTAGCTAAGATGCCCAATAACCCCGTCCTCATTGGCTCCCAACCTTGGGGTCGGGCCCCACTTTGGATCCCCTGATGTGTATGGGGACGGATAGAAACCAGCTTGTTGATGACATCTACCTCAATTCACTGCAAGTCACTTTGGATAACGGCGTCTGCTGAAGGACTCAACAGTACAAAATTCAGAGGTTCGCCCCGGATATAAACAGGTCTTGGATGTTACCCTGACCTCTTTATCTATCCCCCACTCTCTCTCCCTATCTCTCCCTCTCTTACTCCCCCTTCCTCTCCCTATCACCTATCCCCCAATCTCTCTTCCTCCCTCTCTCTCTCCCTCTCTCCCCATACAGAAATAAATAAGCTGCCTAAGCAGGCCTTGTAACTTTAATAAAGCGCTGTAGTATTTTGTTCCCTGCGCGTGTCACCTTGAAAGGCCCAGCAGGTAGCTGGCGCTAATCCTGGTGCTACGGGCCGGCTCCCAGCTGCCGTCTCCACCCACAGCCGTCCATTAAGCCCCGAATCAGACACATATCGCTGATAGGCAGCTGTTCCACGCCACCGCCACGCTTTAATTGAAGTAGTTAAGAGCTGCTTTTTCTTTGCCCTCACCCGGGCCTCTGTCAAGGTCACCCCGTTGAACAGAAGAGTACAGAATTGCTCCGCACTGCGGCGGACGTGCTTGATTGGCTGGATTTGTTGCCTTTAAAAATAAATAAATAAATAAAACACACAAGAGGCGAAATGGCTGATTGCTGGAAAGGGAATCCTGATTGGAGACACTGCAGCGATGGGGTGACTAGTAATACGGTACAATTCAACAGGAAATAGATGAGCTAGGCCGAGACATGCAATACAACAAGGATTCAATTCAAGGACGGTTTTGTGTTGCGTTGGGAAGATTGAGTTGCAATACATTTCTTTTAATGTGTGCATGATTTAGAAGCTGTGAAGAGTGAAGGATGTTATTTATATTAATTCTATAGGTTCTAGGTCCTGATTAGTTTGTTGTTGTTAATTGATCTGTCTTTCTATTATCGTACTCATGAGGATATTTATTAAACCGGTATTCTTCGTTTTCCAGTCCATCCTGTCATTCGTTGTAATTGACTTCATTGATTAGTGAGTCAACTCAACAATTCATGAATTAATTAATTTACTCCCACAAACACCATTCATCTCATTACGTGCATTAGGCAGTTTCTCGTCTAATCCCACCCAGATAGCCTCCTAGTCAGACCCACGCAGACACCCAGAGAAGACACCTGGAGCCCTGTGTATGAGCTGAACTCCACCGGCTCCATCACCACCAGCTCCCTCCTCCTCCTCCATCACCACCAGCTCCCTCCTCCTCCTCCTCCATCACCACCAGCTCCCTCCTCCTCCTCCATCACCACCAGCTCCCTCCTCCTCCCCCTCCATCACCACCAGCTCCCTCCTCCTCCCCCTCCATCACCACCACCTCCCTCCTCCTCCTCCATCACCGCCCCCACATCTCGTGGTGCAGGCCGAGGAGGACAACCTGTTAGTCTCCACCCCCGCTACGTCCTTCAGCTTATAAAGCACACACATATATATATATATATATATATATATATATATATATATATATATATATATATATATATATATATATATATATATCCGTCTGGGTGATACATTACAGATACTGTAGAGTTTAGAGTGAATACAAATGCTGCTGCTGCCGCTGCAGGTCTTATTGTTAATATGATTGCTGGGACGGTGGAAAAATCGTACAAGGTGTATAGCCAGTGTCAGTAAATAGGCTTAAATGTCAGCCATGTGCCCCCGGGGCCGGCGGGGCCCCGGCTGGAGAGGCCCGTCACAACGTGTGTCAGGACAGGAGGAGATAATCCCAGGAACCCCCCTACACACACACACACACACACACACACACACACACACACCTCCGCCTCCAGGCCCTGGAGTCACAACGGTCCCAGGGTTTAATACACTGAAAATGTGGGGCGACCCGCCATCACAGGGAGATAAGCAGCTCCTCATAGCAGAGGGTAGAGGCCCAGGGTGGATGGACAGGCGGTTGTCGAACGGATGGATGGATGCATGGAGCGGCGGGGAAGGCAGAGAGAGAGATGGAAAGATAGAGAGAGATGGATATGGCTATGGACACTAAGGAAATGGATTGATAGATGGACAAAGATTCCATCGAGACAGAGAGAGAAATAAAATCGAGAGAGAGAGAGATCAAGAGAGTGAGATTGAGAGAGAGAGATAGATCGATATATGGATGGGTGGATGGATATATATATATATATATATATCCATCCATCCATCCACCCATATATATATATATATATATATAAATAGAAGACAGGGAGAATAAGAAAACAGGCACATTTAAAACTTCCAGACATATTTTTCTCGTCTACTAAATTGATAATACTGTTAGTGTATTTTCTCCTGCACTGAGCAGACGCTGCCGATACTGATGTTGGTGTGAAGGTCTGTAATTGTTTGCTGTGCGCTCACATGAATATATGAGTGTGCACCTTTGGACTATTTTTCTAATGTTTATTTTTAAACATGTTTGAGTTGGCAGTGTGGGTGCATCTGCAATTCAGATTAATGCCTTACTTATTCCAGTTTCACCCGACCACCGCAAAGCCTGTCCTCCCAACAGTGTCAACATGCAGGGAAACTGAACCAACTGAACAGGCAGAACCTTGAGCCTATATGATCACTGGGGGCGGGTCCATGCTGGGCCAATGGACACAGACCAGTCTGATGGTTACTTCCTGGTTGGGACCTTAATGGTTTTCACAATTTCTGATTGACTTTTAGATGGCCTGACTGACTTACTGTCCAGCTGACGAAGTCTAGAAGTTGAGTGTTGGCTAAGGCTGTCTTGTTAAGTGTTTATCAGTCACCAAGCCAAACTGTATTCTAATGTAGAGGCAAATTACAGTCAGAACACATACTTGGCTTGATAAGCGGAGTTAGTTAGCCTGGAAATTCACACTTTAATCCCATATATTTTATTCCCATTCTCCTCAAATTCAGAGCTCATGTAAACGCCTTCCTACCGCTGGAGGCTATCAGTGGGTTTGTAAATAATAATTTTGACCCCGGTCGGAAAATACATTAAATCCTCCGGATTTACTGCTTTAAACCAAAACGTAAAACATAAATAACATAAACACAATGTGGGCTCTGTGCTCCACAGCATGGACTGATGCCAAGTCTGTTATCAGCACAGAATAAATTCCTACACAAAACATGGACAATCCTTCGGTGATTGTTAAGGAAGAGTTTCCAGTCACCTTTAACTGGTTAAGAACCCGAAATCTCAGAATATAAACAAACCGTTTACAATTCAAAATGTTTAAAAATGGGGGAGGTATTAGCTCAGGAGGTAGAGTGGGTTGGCTGGTAACCGCAAGGTTGGTGGTGCAATCCCCGGCTCCTCCTAGCTGAGAGTTGTGGTGTCCCTGAGCAAGACGCCTCACCCTAATTGCTCCTGACGAGCTGGCTGTTGCCCTGCGTGGTTGACTTCGCCATCGGGGTGTTAATGTGTGCATGAATGGGTGAATGTCAGTCAACACTGTAAAGCACTTTGGATAAAAGCGCTATACAAATGAGGACCATTTACCATAAAAAATAAAGAAATGTTATGCCTCATAAATCAAAGATGAGAATTTTTCTCTCGGTTCTGAATATAGCTGGTCTCTGTACAAAAAGATGCTTTTGATTTAATTTAAAGGGCCATCAGAAAATAGAACCGATTCTATTCGATCTTCGATATTAAACACGCTGCTCAAGTACATATTCATCGTCATGAGCTCATATTAGCACGTTGCACAACCAGGCGGCTAAGCTAATATTAGCACATTGTTGCATTCGGTTATATGTTGCCATTCCGACATGCTTTTTAGTGCCGCCATTCCGACATTCTACCAATCAGTGGCACCAACTTCAGGTCAACATTGGGGATCATAAATATTTTGTTCAAATGTGTTCAACCAAAAAGTAGCCATTTCAGTATTATTTATCTGTAATTCATTTGATTAATTCCAAATTTTGGTTGTGATGATGTATGAAATAACCCATTCCATCAATTGACGACTGCATTTTACAAGTGTGTTACGTATGGCGGGGTGTGCACTTATTTAACATGCCCTGGAAATGTATAAATATTCTAAAACTGGACAATTTATTCGTTAGAGTTGGATTTAAACTCAATGCAGGACCACTATTGAGTGGATTGGACGAAGATTGGAACAAAATAAATAGTTTGGAGTGCAGAACGAATCAAGGGATGGGCGCAGATAACTTTACAAAGGAGAAAGGCGAGAAAATAGCCTTACCCACCCCTTTACACACAAATTCTCGAAGGGGATCAATAAAAATAAACCAGTTTTTGCCCATAGAAGGCAAATCCATTAAACATAGACTGTTAAACAATATCCCCAACCTCGGAGATGATCAGAACAGCCGGTCAGGTGAAATTGATTGAGCCACAGAATAAAAACAGTCTTATTTGTACATGCCATAGGCCTGCGTGCAGTTGTTAGATTGCCCATAACATGTTTATATATTAAGTCTTCTTTTTCTCGACTCCAGCATTCTCTCAGCATTCCCTTAATTAATGGCCTCGGTGCGCAAAGACAGGCGGGGTTTCCGACGCTCCTTTTACAGTAGGACCACTTCACAATGAACGTTTAAAATAACCCCCAGAGTTCAGTGTCCATCAGTACCAACATTTAGAAACAGAATCGAAAAGTCCAAGTGTGAATTGGGTCAGTGGGGATTTTGGGAGAGACTGGAGTGATGGGTCGGTTGCGAACAAGCCGGTTCAAAGAGCCAGCTCTTTAAAGTGAACGATGGGAGTCGGCTCCCGGCCACGAGCCATTCTTTTTGTTTATTTTATTTTTTGTATAAAGTTTGCTGAGGCAGAATGATATGAAGATCTCCGCTCTACGGGTGCTCCGTGCATGCTATGCGTGTGTGCAGTGACTGACTGTCACGTGCATGCATGCAACCAATCAAGTGTTGATGGACAAGGATAATTTAAACAAGGGGCGGGGATGCGCATTGCGCTCATATGCAATTAAAACAATCAACTGCAGCAAGTTATTGAAATTAGAAAATGTCATTTTTATTTTGGATACTAATAAGATGCATTGAATAATTTGATAAAGTGAAATATAGGCCTACACTACACATATGAATCATAAGTCAAAATGGGCTACATTTGGCTGAATTTCATAAGGGGTAAGTAATAAAGGTAATATGAAGAGCCGTTTGGGAGCCGAAAGAGACGGTTCTTGTTGGTGAGCTGATCCTAATGATCCGGCTCCCTAAAAAGAACCCAAATTCCCATCTCTTGGGCCAAAGATCCACAGCGAATGAGGGTCGGCGACTATCCTCAATGACAAATGTCAGTGTAAGGACACTACAGCGCATGAAACTAAGAAATAATCATATTATTACTTAAAGTACAATGATAATAGTAATGACATTTATATTAATGACCTCATGTCGGAATGGCGGGAAGTTTGAAAAAAAGTAAAGTCCCGCCACTCCGACAATGGAAACAGAAATCGTCAGAGTGGTGGGACGTTTGAAAACAATGGAAGTGCCGCCACTCCAGGAAGGCGGTCCCCGTTGCATTCAGCTAGCCAGAAGATTCCTCTTATCGCCTATTATCATATGAAAGGGACCCAATGAACCAGACATTCAAACTATTTGGAGCCTATTCATTATTTGGAGCTAATTGGAGCAATTGTACTAATATATTTGCCTCGAAATACAGAAATACAGGCAGCCCCTCATTTTCGGATTAGTGAATTTTGTCATTTTTTAGTCTGTAGAATTTCATAAATAGCAAATGCCCATCACAAGTTATCAGAGTCCAAAGAGGTATTAAATTAGCCTGCTTCATCTGGCAAGCTGCCAAGAAAACTCAAGTATTTATTTTATGATCCAGGCCATGAATCAAATATTTGAATTTCTGAAGCATTAAGCAGCAAATGTTAGGTATTTGCACTTCATGAATGACTTAACCTAGATTTTAATACATTTCTGACAATCCACTTGAATTGAATTGAATTTAAAAGAATCGTTGCTGCTAAGATCTAGTGCTATATGTTGCATTCGGGAACAGCGGCAACGTGAATATCTGAATATACATGTATCTGATATGTGAATATCTCTTCATTTGGTCAAAGGGGTATATCATAGGGGTATATCATAGGTCAAAGGGTATATGTTTGTCATGTGGAGTGCAATAAGTGAGGAGACAAGAGATGGAGATGCGTCAAGTCTGCGTTAATCTCCACTTTAATATGAATGAAAACACTGTACAGCGAGTGAGGTCAAAATGGCCACCCCACGTTAACCTGGAACTCCTATGATCACCTCGCTCCCTTAATGGTACAGTCCCTTGGTGAATGTCTCTATAAGTCTTACTTGTGGGTCACCACAGTCAAATTGTTTTCACTGTGACACCCAATTCCTTACAACAGAGTGATATATTTTCTTATATCCCTTCACCTGCCACCCAAAATGGCCTCCATATCCTGTGACTCACTCTCTCACAAACTAATGTGAATCATCTCACTCACATTTGACCGACACAGGGCTTCTGAGGACATCCTCGTAGGGACAACAGCTTCCTCTTCACAGAGAAAACATGGTGACATTCAGGACAGCACAACTTTGTTTAAAGTCATTTTTCTCCTTACCTTGGGCAATGACAATGCCCCGGTAGGGGAATGTCCGTCGGCCCAATTGATACGATAAACCCAATTGAAAGTTTCAATCTTCTCTCTCTCTGCTGATAAGGGAGGACAGGAGGGGGGAGTCAGGAGGTGGAGAGAGGAGAAGGAGGAGGAGGAAGGAGGTGGGTGGGTGTCTAGTTCTTGGTGACAGCCGAATGTCTATTTGGCCTGTTTATTTTCCTCTCTTATTTTCTCTCTCTCTCTCTCTCTCTCTCTCTCTCTCTCTCCCTTTCCCAGATGAATCCCTGGGTCTCTGTGTGATCTATTACCCCCACACCGGGAGGGTTGCATGTGCACTTCACTACGTGTTTGTGTGTGTGTGTGTGTGTGTGTGCGTGTGGGCACCCTCCCCCCTTATTGATTGTCTTTGGGGGGATTAGACAGGGGTTTGACGTGTTGAAACTGACCTTTAGGGCGTCTCCATCCAGGGGTCTAATTAGAGAAATCATAACCCCAAATATGTCCCTTATAAATCACTACTCTGGGCCCGGTCAGGGTAGATACATATACATGCACGCACAAGGGTGTATATATCTCTCAGACACGCACACACACACACACAGATTTCTTGGTCTACAGCCGTCCCGTCCCCCCTCCCCCCTCTGTGCATGAGCCCATCGAAAGGGTCCTGGGAGCGTGTCTGCAGAGGAGCCGATCATCGCTATTGATCATAGCTGGGGTGCAGGGGTGGGCTTGACGGACCCCCTGCACACCCCCCCCCCCCCCAATTTCTGCGTTAGACGCAATGCCTTTGACACACACACACACACACACATGCACGCACACACGCACAGAGGCCTTTGACACACAAAAACACAAACATACACAGATCTTGACACACACACACACAGTATCAAAGCTTTGTGTTACCACGGGCAACCTTTAATTCTGTGATCACCTGGTTCTCCCATCTCGCGGCAGGAAGACTAAACCTTTTCTACAAATCATTTGATGATTTCCAGATCAGTCGGGCCAATCAGCATATTCATATCTGGAGCACGTGTCCTCACCACTGCCACCGCGTGGGGGGGGGGGAATGCCTTATTTATGCGCCTTGTGTAAGTATTGCATCAAAGATTACAAAGAGAGATCAGAAGCATCAGAATATATTAATAATTGCATTAGTTGTGCCGTCTGCATGCATTTGCCTGCCATGCAGCGTCACAGTGAGCTACAGCAGCGCGAGAGGACAGGAAACGAGGAGGCCGGGTGGAGACGAGCCCATGGACTGATGGGCAATATCACCATGGGGATGATGGAGTCCATCATGGACGATGAGTGTGTGCCGAGGCTCAGCCAATGAATCAATCCTTCATCATTTCCTTCGCCCTGTAACTGTTCATGTAGACACGCTGATTGACTCACAGCAGACTCACATACACACACACAGGTATGACACACACACACACACACACACACACACAGGTATGACACATACACACACACTCACAGGTATTACATACACACACACACACACAGGTATGACACACACACACACACACACACACTCACACACAAGTAACTGCAGGTTACTTGTGCAGGCACACATTACCGCTTCCGCACAACTGACAAAGTGAGTCTGCTCAATTCAGTTTGTGTGTGAATGTTTGTTTGTTTGTGTGTGTGTGTGTGTGCCTGCAGTAGCGAACGATACACAAACAAACCTGATGCACACATTTAGCGCATGGCATCGATGGAAAGAAATACATTTTAAATGATGAGGCCGGTTATATGTATGCCCAGCACACCCAGGTTTATAAACTAGCCTGTCAGATTGCAGCACGCAGCACACAACACACATTTGCATGCAAATTGACATGTTGCTGAATCGACGGGCCTCCAAATCCTGTCTGGGACGGGAATGAGACGGGCATTCTGGAGCTCTTCGTCTGCAGATAACCAGGACAGGAAGTGATGTCAGACTGAATGTGTGGGTCAGTCAAGCATGTTAGCCGGATGACATCTCAATAAATATTCTACCACCGATACGGCAGTACGAGTTGAATTTACCGTGTTTAGTTTGCACTTATCATACTGATACATTTATCTTATATGATTTGACATGAATTAGATTAGATTAGATTAGATTCACTTTATTGTCATTACACAGTAACAGGTTACAATGCAACAACATGTAGGTGGGTCTAAACAGAGTGCAAACATCAGTTTGAGCAACATGCATCTATAAATACATGTATAGTATAATATTTGTGCAGTAAATAGTTAATTACAACAGTTCTAATTACAGTAAAGTGCAAGTAGTGAAAAAAGAAAGTGCGAGTGAGATGTAGGGACTAGGCAGTATGAGATAGGGATGGATACTTTGTAAGCAGTCTGATAGCTATGGGGAAGAAGCTGTTCTTAGTCCGTGAATCATTGTACACTGCTATTTTAAAACAAAATATTTAAACAGAACAATTAAAATGTTGTTCATTATCATTATCAGTGCAAGACTTGTTAATCATGAAAGTGGAACTAAGCATCAGAATGCACGTGGGCCTGGTGGTTCAAGTAAGCCCCCGAGGTGGAGATATGTGGGCCTGACGGTGGAGGTAGGCCTCAGAGTAGAGAATTATTGGGCCTGACGGTGGAGGTAGGCCTCAGAGTGGAGAGATATATGTGGGCCTGACAGTGGAGGTAGGCCTCAGAGTGGAGAGATATATGGTAGGCCTCAGAGCGGAGCTATATTGGGCCTGACGGTGGAGGTAGGCCTCAGAGTGGATCTATAGTGGGCCTGACGGTGGAGGTAGGCCTCAGAGTGGAGAGATATATGGTAGGCCTCAGAGTGGAGCTATAGTGGGCCTGACGGTGGAGGTAGGCCTCAGAGTGGAGCTATAGTGGACCTGACAGTGGAGGTAGGCCTCAGAGTGGAGCTATAGTGGGCCTGACGGTGGAGGTAGGCCTCAGAGTGGAGCTATAGTGGACCTGACAGTGGAGGTAGGCCTCAGAGTGGAGCTATAGTGGGCCTGACGGTGGAGGTAGGCCTCAGAGTGGAGCTATATTGGGCCTGACGGTGGAGGTAGGCCTTAGAGTGGAGCTATATTGGGCCTGACGGTGGAGGTAGGCCTCAGAGTGGAGCTATATTGGGCCTGACGGTGGAGGTAGGCCTTAGAGTGGAGCTATATTGGGCCTGACAGTGGAGGTAGGCCTCCTAATGTGAATGACAGAGTGTAAGAAAGAGAGGAGATTAAAAGACGAAGACATTGAGAGAGTAAAGAAAGAGAGACAGAGATAAAGATTGAGATAAACGACGAACGACAAAGCCTATAGATTCCCTCCCCCGCTGTGATGAATCTATTGGTCATCCGCCACCATTAGCTCAGTGTGTATTAATAATGCATCGGTTTCATCAGTGCCCACGCGCATTAATTGGTCATGTGAGCTACGAGACAGCTGTCTCACCTGAATACAAGACGGCTCCATCTGTTGACGTCTCCGTCTCCCTTCCTCTGTGTCTCTCGACGCCGAATAGAAACCCACACGCCTTGCAGAACACCCCCACCCCCCACTCCCCTCCCCCCTCCCCCCTCCTTCTCCGTCGTGCTGATGTTTGGGTTCCGTGTGCGTCAGGTGCTGAGCGATCACAGGGTCAGATCAGGACGAATCAACGCTCCTTAAAAGGCGCCTAGTTCATCTCTTTAGATATGTAAAGCGGCTCCTTTGAAAGCGATTTCTTCAAATCCAAGGTCTCAAGAGGAAGGGGGTTTCGCACGCAAAGGGGAAGGAATCCTGAATATAAAATACCGGCATCTACCCCCGTGGTTCCCACCGCGGACGCCCGGTGGTGCGTATGTCTCCGGGATCTATGACTTGGTGGAGGTCCAGCGGGGAGTGCATTGTGGCCGCGTTGTTCACTAAAGCGCACTCCATTTGAAGTGTCATCACTGGGTGATGGATGGCCTGCTGATGGTCAGGGTGCGGTCGGAGAGAGGAACAGGCGTTATTTATGATAACGAAAGAAGATGAAGAGTGAAGGCTTTTCCTCTGTGGTTGTGTCATGGATTATTATTAATAATGATAATAATAAAAATAATAGTAAAAGTGTTTTGCATGTTAAAAGAGGCACACAGTAAGAGCAGTAGCAGATAACACAGTAGGAGCGGGGAACAGGAGTATAAGAATGCAATTATAAGAGAGAGAGTAGCAGCAATAATTATATTTAATAGCACCTTTTAAAATGTGTTATACGTGATAAAGAGAAAGATACAGTCATCAACAACAGATGGTACGTACAGGTGGGGTAAAATAAAACGATTAAATTAAATTAATGAAAACAAGATCAAGCTGAGTTTCAGTGGTACTGCTAACCGCATGCCCTAACAAACACAACCATTGCTGGTTAGCTTTAGTATGAACTGAAGGCATAAGCACAGTCGGATAGACCATGAGATTCCAAATGAAGGGAGATATGATAAAAGACCCAGCTGTCTCCCTTGCTCAGGAACGATCTATACTTTCTTTCTCTTGTGCATTGCTCGAGGTATGAATTTCATTGATTGGCTAGCATTCCCGCCGACACGCTTTTATTTTGTCAACCGTGTCTCTCGGATTAGAACGTTCTGCCATTCTAATTTGATCGGTGACTCGTTGGAACGAAAAGGGTTGTCTGTGACCATAGAAATGCAGAGCTTCATACCAGTCAGTTCTCCTTTACAGGAATTCCACAAGCCAGCTCACAGGTGCTGATAAAAACCCATCTTTTTGTCCCGTCCGCAATGAGAGTCGTCAAGACGTTTTGTGTATTTCTCACTTAACTCTTTTTGATTTTTTTTATCATCCACTCATCAATTTTCTTTGTGTGACTGGAGTCTGGCACACTTACGCATCTGAACGGCGACGAGAACGCCGACGACATCATCAAAACAGCGAGGGGAGGAAACGTCTGTGACATCAAAGGCCGCTTCCAGGAAATGACAAGGAGGAAATTAAAGTTGACACTGCCGGCTGCTTCCGAGACCACCGTCGCTGGGATGTGGACCGTTGGCAGCCCGCCGCTGAGCGGTTGGGGGGGGGGAAGAGGGGAGAGGGTGTGGGGGGTAGAGATGAAGTACAGTGCCTCACACACATGCCTTATTGGTCTCCACAGGTAGTGTTTCTGGAGAGGCAGTTTGCTCATTAAAATGCATTATGGTTTGTTTTAGTGTGAGGCGCGTTGGCTGAACCCGTCAACCTGTTTCCCCCTCGCATTTACTGGCTTCTTTCTCCTCCCGCTGATTCTTTCTCTTCTCTCTTTTGTCAGTTTTTCTTTTTTTCTTTTTTTACTTCTTTCTTGTTTCATCTCTGGGCTGGTGTTGCCACGGTTTCCCATTCAGATTGGGTGCCCAACCACTTTTACCTTTAGAATCAATTAATTATACCAAAACTAGAATTGATTTGAATTAATTAGGCAGCATTGTGTGAGTTGCTATTTTCCCACCTGAATTCAAGAAGGAAAATCTTTTTGAATTAATACTTAAGAAGGAAAAGGCTGTTACTTTGAATTACAAACCTTCAGCTATGAAATATTTTTAAAATACATTAAAAGAAATCAAGGTTTATAAAGAGAATAATCTTGGTTGCTAGAAAGTGATTAAAGAAGTGGCAAGGCCACGTCGTCTACCTCAAAATTCCTCGCATTTTTCTTCCACAGAAACTTCTCCAAACATCTCATACGTACTGCCGACCCCATGCAGCCCCGTTCACCCTGCCCACTTGGTAAAAGGTACGAATTCAAAACATTGTTGGTAAAAAAAAAAGACAAAGAAAAGTAGCCCTCTGACTACTACAGGGTCACCGTTCCTCAAGGTGCTTTTCCAAAGTTTTGTATTCATAAATAAAATAGGAGAAGTAAAATAAGGGAAAACATTCGGATTACAGCTGCGGACGTGGTGTTTACCGCGACTCAGTGAAAAACTGCTGTTGAACTGTTCCGTTTTTGTGGACTGACCCGATGGGGTCAATTACATTTACCTTGGGGGAGAGAGAGGGAGAGAGAGAGAGAGACAAGGACAGAGAGTGAATGAGAGGGGGGGGGGAGAGAGAGGGGAGAGGGAGAGAGAGAGAGAGAGAGACAGAGAGTGAAGGAGAGGGGGAGAGGGAGGGGGGAGAGAGAGAGAGGGGGAGAGGGAAACGGACAGAGATGGGTAGGTAGGGAGAGTGAGAGGTGGGGGGAGAGAGAGGAGAGAGAGAAAAACTGGGACAAAGACAAAGAGAAAAAGAGAGCAACGGAAGGGAGGATGAGAGCAAAAGAGATAGAGAGCAAGAGAGAAGGGGGAGAGACCTCAATGACCACAGGCCGAGGGCGCGGTAGTGTGTTGACGTGTTGATCGATGGCGGTGGTGCTTATCTGCTGCAGAGTGTGTTACAGGCGACTAATTGCAATTGATTGTGGGTTTCTGTTCCATTAATTGTGAATCCACTGTGCCTGCTGTACTCCAGAAGTTAAAACTTCATTCATCAGTAAGGAGCTCCATTGGATTCCAATAGGGCCATGTACAGTGGTTCTGACTCCAACACACACACACACACACACACACACACACACATACACAAAGACACATGCACACATACACACACACACACACACACACACACACGGAAGCCGGCACACACATACACACACACACAAAGATGCACGCATACACATACATACACACACACACACACAGATGCACACACACACACACACACACACACACACACACACACACACAAACAACACAGACTCCGGCATACACACACCTACATGGACGCAAGCATACACACAAATGCACACACAGACTCAAGGATTTACATTTGCATACGTACACGGCATACACGCACCTCGGACACACATACACAGCAGGGTTTGGGTCTGGAGGTCTTGGCTCACCTGACCCGTGGTGGTATCAGTCCAGGCCCTCTTCACCTAGCTGGTTCGCGCCGCGTTCAGTTCCCCCAGCCAGCTAGCGTTAAGAATCAAAGATGGCCGCTAGGTTGTGTTGCCGCGAAGGCAAACTAACTCAACCCTTCGGCTGAGTCAGATTCATTCATTCTTCATCCCTCCTGAAGGAGACATCAGGGCCGGAAAGCCCCAGCTCTGCTCTAAGATCTGGAATGCAATTCTACCCTATTGTACACCCAATAGATTGAGTAAATACATTTACTATGAAGTCAAGGTGTGGTATTCCATGTGTGAATTTATTTGAACGTGTGTACACGTAGTGTATCTGTGTGTCATGCGTCCAGGTCCTCACACACACACCTGCGTGCATGTGTGTGAGGACCTGTGTGTGTGTGTGTGTGTGAGTGCCTGTGTGTTTGTGTGAGCTTCTGTGTGTGTGCATGCGTGTGTGCGTGCGTATAAACAGTGAAAGAGTCAGAATGCAGGAAGCTCTCTCTCCACACAGAGGAAGTGATTTAATCAGGGACAGACAGCAGAGAGTCTCGACCGGGCCGTCCTATTGGTAAACCAGAGGTTTAGGGGGCATGCAAATCTTGAGGCGCTAAACCCTCCACGATTCACACACGTACACATGTACACATGTACACAGACACACACGTGTATAGACACACTAACACACACACACACACACACACACGCACATACACACACACACACACACACACACATCCCCACATCCAGACACTCTGTTACACCAGACACTCAGGAGTAACATTGGAACAGGAACATATTGTGCATCTTCCACAATATGTCTCATGATTAGTGTTTCTTGAGCCTGATCCATTCTGAACCCAACACTTCAACTATATTCACACTATGTGTGTGTGTGTGTGTGTGTGTGTGTGTGTGTGTGCAATGCGAGTTCAGGTATACACGCAGTCTCAAAGTTTCTAAACAAGAAACTAGAGATCAAAGCCAAGCAACAATTAAATAAAAGAAAAATAAATCACATGAATAAATACTGTAAATGTCAATGATCATACTCCCAGAAATTGGAATTGGTGATTTAATTACTTACTAATTTATTTAAATGTAACTTTTGTTTATTTTAAACTAACCTCAGTTGCTGGTGAAAAATAATATGCAGAGCAAAAAGTCAAAAGGCCTTAAAAGGCAATGTGGGGAAAATAAATTAAATAAACAGTTTAATTAAATAAACATTATCTTAAAATAGGATCTAAAATCGGAGGAGCTAAGTGTAAGTGCGAACTTCCCTCAACAGGCTGGTTAGAGACACAAGATAAACAGGAATCTGTTGAGACGTGTTGTTATGGTGACCAGTGATGAAGAGATGAACTAGCCCCGCCTCCTGAACAACAGTTGTCACTGACCACACTGCCCTCCTTCTGTAGGACACCTGTCATTGTCCATGTGAACACATGCACCGCAAGGTACATTACAAAGTGCAATAAACAGTACACAATATAACAAATAACCATGTTAAATACACAGTCAAACTGTAAGAATAAACACACATCGGTACACGTCACTGTTATGTTCAAAGGTACACACACGTGTGTTTGAAGCTACTTCCTAAGGATCATAAGGGCAGGATGGTCAAGTGGCTTGGATATTTCAGGGGGTACTGGGTTTGATTCCGCCTATGTCCGCACTCTACCTGTAAGGCATCCCAGAGCAAGATACCCCCTGACCCCTCCCTGCTCCTGAATGACCCGTCTCTGAATCTCTGTATCGGTCACTTTGGATAGAAGTGACTACAGAAGTAGTAAAATAGTATAAACGACATCCTTCCTCCTATGATATAATGCTTAGCAGGATGGAAGTGCAAGGGTTAAAGATGCGAGGGACCAGGAAACCTTCAGGAATTGATTTGCAACACCAGTGTGTACTTACAGAAGGCCCTAACGATGTCATCAATATTTATTATCGGAATGTTCGCCACACCCCAAGAGAACCGGTGACGTCATCACGTCGTCTGTTTCACTGATAATCAACTGAAAAAATAAAGAATAAACAGCAGGGTAGTTTGAACCGCACCCTAGCTTCTCATTGAAGGACAGTCCGCACAGGCCACACTAAACTACGAAAGAAAACTTTTCATCACAGTGAAACAGCGAACATCTCACGTTTCCCACATCCCGTCACGTAGCTTTGGAACTTTATGGCCTGTCTTTGTGAAGCACCGTGGTCCATTCCACCTTTTAAGTGTGCTCAATTGAAATA
Source organism: Micromesistius poutassou (assembly GCF_964030765.1). Taxonomy (NCBI): domain Eukaryota; kingdom Metazoa; phylum Chordata; class Actinopteri; order Gadiformes; family Gadidae; genus Micromesistius; species Micromesistius poutassou. Next base: position 15,425,459 of record NC_140281.1, on the reverse strand, counting down.
ACAGTGCATTACAGAATGTTTTCAATCCGCTAAAATGGAAGGCAAATTTGATTTCCGACTTCACCCACAAGCCCGAGCCGGCTGACGCCTGAAGTATTGAATCAAAGCACTGACTGGGGAGCTGTGTAAAAAAAAAACAGATCCTGATTTTATTCACTTTACAGTACATTTGGATTAATTTCATGTTCGGCTCAGGATGGAAGCCGTTTAATATCTCACAAAGAAGCAGACGTGGGGGGGGGGGGGGGGGGGGAGACGGCTAGAGAGCCACGGAACAAGAGCTGAAACACAAGATCAGACACACAAGGGCAGAAACACAAGAGCAGACACACAAGAGAAGACACACAAGAGAAGACACACAAGAGAAGACACACAAAAGAAGACACACAAGAGAAGACACACAAGAGAAGACACACAAGAGAAGAAATACAAGAGAAGACACACAAGAGAAGAAACACAAGAACAGGAACTAATGTCAATGCTAAAGTTGCCATTCACCCCGTTCACACGAGCAAGCGTTTAACTCCGTCAGATAATACTTGCTTTGCATGATTTGCTGATAGATTATATCTGAAAACACACACACACACACACACACACACACACACACACACACACACACACTTTTTGTGTCACTCTCATTATTGGTGATGGAAAAGTTCCTGATGAAAGGTGAGGTGTAGTGCAAGCAATTTGATTTTTTGGGGATTGTCTTGGCCGTCACTGTATATGCAGGTTGTCAGGGACAATAGAGTTTAATTAAAAGTAACCCAGCTATCAAGCTCATTAGGGTCGGGAATTTAGGAGTGTCGACGCAGGCATCTGCTTTTAATTAAATAGCCTTTATACCCAGCACTACAAGCCAGCGTCAAAAGACTTTTCAAAGTCTCCATTTCTTTTTTATTTCTTTATTTTATTCTTTCCTCTATATTATCTTCAATCCCTCTGGAGATTCAGCCAAACGCACACACACACACACACACACACACACACACACACACACACACACACACACTTGCGCCACTAACTAAGAATTCTTACTAATACTGTTTCTGTGTCTTTGTCTGGTCTCAAGGACACAGCGAGCAGACCAAACAAAACTCTTCCTCAACCTTTCTCCCACCACCTCCCTCTCCCCCCCTCTCTTCCCTTCCCTTCTCTTCCCCCCTCTGGACGCACAGATGTGAATGGCGCTGTTAGGACGAGACCATGGAACCGTACTTCCTGAGGGTCAGCAGGAAGCTTTGATAGAAGTTCGGAACACTCGTCCTCAGTGTTCTGAAGACACAGTAATGGAACCCTTATCACCAACAATCTAAAGACACTGCAGCAGAACACTCATCACCAACGTTCTAAAGACACAGTAACGGAACACTCATCACCAATGTTCTAAAGACACAGTAATGGAACATTCATCACCAATGTTCTAAAGACACAGTAACGGAACACTCATCACCAATGTTCTAAAGACACAGTAACGGAACACTCATCACCAATGTTCTAAAGACACAGTAATGGAACACTCATCTCCAACGTTCTAAAGACACAGTAATGGAACACTCGTCCTCAACATTCTAAAAAGTAACGGAACACTCCTCGCCAACATTTTTTTGGTCAGCCTTGATGCGGAGCGGCGGCTTAATCCTGCCCACACGTGACATTTCAAAGCAGCCGACAACAAGCTGGGTTTATAATGTCAGCGCCCCCCCTCCCTCCCCTGCGGAGCTCCAAATCCAGCCACACCTGAACCCTCTGCGAGGATTAACGGGTGTTTTGACGCCTGGGGGTCCCGGCCCCGCACGGCTCCTTAGCCAGACACTCCTTTTCCCTGCCCGCTTCTTTGTGAGGACGTCGGGAATCTGAATAAAATCGATGGATGTGTCCGCCTCGCCGGGGCAGGGTGCGGCTCCCACCACTCCGGGGTCGATAGCCCCCACCCCCCTGCTGGGTCACCTGCCGCCGGCTGAATATTCATGTGACTCATGGAGCTGGAGCATGTCTTTATGGTTTTATTTCAGGTCCGCTACGCGCAAAAGATGATGATGTGGACGTGGTTGACATCTGGGTTCAAGACAGGCGTATGTAACACTTTGCAGAGGAAACGTTTGAACTTAAGCTCTCTGCTGGCCATCTGTCGTTGCCACTGGGTAAATATTAAATATTAATGTCTATTAGGAAGTTGGAGCACGTCTTTATGTGTTGTTTTTTCTACATGATCCCTCATTTGGGTTAAGCGGCACAAAGAATAAATTATATGACACAAAATATATAACACTTTTTTTCATAACCATGATATGAAATGGGTCATGAACATGAAGGAGTCTTTATGGATGTTAAATACTGTTTTCATTAAGTGTCATTCTGTCTATTGTGTCCTTTTAATGGAAAGTTGACATTGTTTGAGATGTCTTTGTAATGACAACTTGATGACAACTTGAAACTAAAGATATTTTTCGCTTCGTGTTCAACATTACATTGGACTGTCTGATGTGGTGGGTTTTGACGTTGGCTGTGATCATCGTGAATATATTCCTTGACCTCAACTCGACTCCGGTGGTACGATTCTGAGTAATCATTAAGAGGCCATTAAGTGTAATTACACTGTCAAAGACTTTTCAAAACATCTAAAAAACTAAATGCAATAGACATGTCCTGAGAGAGCTTTTCCATTATTGTATTTGCACACAATTGGTGGAAAAAAATAGTACTTAGCGTGTAGCATCTTAACCTAGCTATCTTGTTGTGTACGGGGAATGGGTTAACCTAGCGCTTGTAAGTGCTTGGCACTTTTTTACTGTATTGACAGCGATATACACATTTACTGTAAACACATTTACTGTATTGACAGCGATATATTGTTTCTCTTTCTTCTAACAAATGTACTTATTGTAAGACGCTTTGGATAAAAGCGTCCTAAATGTAAATGTAAATGTAACAATTTCATAAAAAATATGGGTGAGATTATGGACACTTTCGGAAATTCATAAATCTTAAAAAAAAAAAGATTAGAGATTAGTTCATAGAGCATGATACTATTCAAATTAGTCCAAAAAGAGACGTTGACCTTGATATCCCATCGATTTTGGAGACAAATGAACAACGAATGAAATGAAAACAGGAGAGTGGGGGTCGGAGTCACGCAGAGAGCCGACATGTCGTCTGAGTTACGCAGTGGGCAGCGTTAGCTCCAGGACACCTCAAGAAGACACCTCAAGAGGCTCAGCAGTGACCCCCCGCCTCCTGGAGCCACCACACACTGTGAGACAGGGCCGTTGGCTGGAGCCCCGGCCAACGGCCGGGGCTCTGTCTCACCTCCGCCTACAACCCCTGTTTCAACAGCACTACTTCAACATCGGCATTTCACCACACTTGCTTGCTTTAGATATTTGCAATGCTGAGGCAACATCAGCATTACATAACAAATGCACAATACTGCCAAACAAATGTACTCATGTCAACAAACTTAAACCCAAACCAACAAGTGTGTAAACACCTACAATTTGAGAGTTACTTGATTTGTTTTTCTACATCATGACAGGTCTGGCCCCAGACACCGATATAGACCATACTGGGGTGAAGGTTCAGTGACTCAGGAGTGAGATTATCTCTGACACATGTTTCCACCTCGTCATTCTGCCAGGCAGGCTCAGTATGCAGAGTGTGGGCAGCGGTCTCTGGGTCAACCAGAAGGCATGCCATGCATACCTATGTATAGCCTAACCAAACTGTTCTTTAGAACAGACGTCCTCAACAACAAGGCTGCGGCCCACTAGGGGGCCTCAGAGAGCAACCAGGGGGGCCTTGAGATGATGGGAAAATATTGAAATACAAAAATATCAAGATTTAAAAAAGTAATAGCAGCAGTTCATATTTTTACATATAAAAAGATAGAAATAGGTAAATATTTCACAGAAATTATTCTGTCACATTTTTTCTTTGAAATGCACCAAAACAGACTCGCTTCGTGCTACTCTCATCCTGACCAGCATTTACAGTGCCGCGTTCACTGACGATTTCGAGTCCAGTCCCGCGCGCCCACCGCCGCCGCTGTTTGCAAGTAGGCTAACCTAAAATAATTTGTCCACTTAATTTTAATTTGTCCATCAAAGCGAGTTTTAGATAACTTAGATCCACATAACGATCAACCAACTCCAACTTCAACTGCAGAATCCAACGACAGTGGCCCAATCCCGGTGCCAATTCAGCCAATTGATGATTGTGAGGCCACAGCAAGTAAAAGGCAGAGATGCTCAGGCTCAGCTGGACTGACAAAATGTCGAAAATATGACGATAGTTACCTTAACTATGCCTTTGTAGCATTTTCCAGGAGCAAAGGCTTAGCTCAGCCACAGTGTGTTATCTGCATTTTTGTGTTACGTTGTAAGAAAAAAGTAATAGTCAGCAACAGCACATTTATTCTACTGAACAAACATGTTTTACAATGCCTATTCATCTTGTTATATTTTTTTAAAAAGCAATAATTTAGCTATGTAATTGCACTAGAAATAAGGACTTTTATTTTTACTAAACATTGTTTATTACTTATTGTTTATTATTAAACAATGTTTTTTGAAACCTAGCACTTTTTTAATGAAAACACTATTTAGTTATAATGAAAAATGTCATGTGTCAATGTACAGGGGGGGCCCCGGAATATTTTCTTTGACACAGAGGGGCCTTGGTAGCAAAAAGGTTAAGAACCACTGCTTCAGAAGTTAAAATTGATATTGACCCGGTATTCCTACGGCAGGGGTGGGGAACATACGGCCTGCGGGCCGGATACGGCCGGCCGGCCGGATACGGCCCGCCAAAGGCTTTCATTCGGCCTGCGTAGGCATTAAATAAAATGTTAACAAAGCATATAGCCTAGCCTACAATATAGTTATACAAGCATAAGTGACAACTTTTGAATGAAATTAATTAAGGAG
>NC_140281.1:15355531-15415531 GCF_964030765.1 Micromesistius poutassou | reverse complement strand
ACCAGGGCACCAGAGTACCAAGGTATCAGAATACCAGGTTAAAACAGTACCAGAGTATAAGGGAACCAGGATACCAGGGTATCAGAGGACCAGAGGGCTGGGTACAAGAGCAGCAGGGTACCAGAGAAGCAGGGTACCGGGGTACAAGAGAAGCAGGGTACCATGGTACAAGAGAAACATTGCACCAGGGTACAAGAGAAGCAGGGTACCATGGTACAAGAGAAACATGGTACCAGGGTACAAGAGAAGCAGGGTACCAGGGTACAAGAGAAGCAGGGTACCATGGTACAAGAGAAGAGTTTTCCTCAGTTTCAACTAATATTAGATTATTATATTTACTTAGAATCATAATTAATACTGTGGTTGCCTGTATTATGCTCTACTTATATCTGATTATTTGGAGTTTACTTTCTACCTCGCCAGACATATAAATAATTATTATATTATTATTATATAATAATATATAAAGAAAATCAAATGTGTTATTTAATTAGTGTATATTAAATGTAATGAAGTTAAATGCAATAAAAGAAGCTGAGGCATAGTTATGACCATAGCATTTGTGGTCATAATTTTATTGCTCAGCAACCAAACATTACTTTTCTGCCTACAAATGATTGTTTTGTAGGTATGACAAGACAAAAAGATACAACACAAGGCAGGGAAACTCTTTCCAGGTACCCTATGGAACCTGCCCACATACATTCCCCCCCTACCTCCAAACAGTGCGCGGGCTAACGTGCTAATGCTAATTCTTCTTCTGTTCTTCAGACACGGCGGGACAGAGGGGAGGGCAAAGGGAGGATGGGAATGGGATCTGGGTTGAAGGTATGGTGGTGGAGTCTACAACTGATGTCAAGACACAGAAGAGAGACCCAGGAGAGACCCAGGAGAGAGAGGGAGAGAGAGAGAGAGAGAGAGAGAGAGAGAGAGAGAGAGAGAGAGAGGGAAAATATATATACAGTCTACACAGAGGGAATTATTTATGGAGGGAAACAAAAAGGTGTTTTGAAGTGATCTGATGTTGGGATATACATGAGAGTTTAACAGACAGTTGATGCGCTTTGATATGGGTGTCACAGTTTGTTTCTAAAATACTTTACTTCCCACTACTTGTATTCAAACAAACTTTTGGCGCATAAGGAGTAATAGGAAGTTCCCGGAGAAGTAATTGAATCTTAAAATTCTTATATATATATATATATATATATATATATATATATACACACTTAAATTTTCAAAAGGCCTTAATATTGTACATTAAAAAAATGTACAAGAGTATATTTCAACTCGGCAGTTGTGAACATGTACCATCACTGCACCCGTGTCTTTCACCGGAATCGATCGCCTAGGACACGAGATACCAAAACCGTGGAAAATCCCAAATTCCCAAAAATTCCATTTCCTATCGACTTCCAAGGAAGCTCATCCCGTTCTCCGAGGTTTCCGTTTTTCCGAGGCCGCAGTCTCTATTCATGAATGTCGAAACAGGCCCGCCGACGCAAACCACACAAGTTCTATAGCTGGTTTGATATTCCATCACGCCGCACTACTCACCCTCCGGCTCTTTCCCTCTCTATCAGCAGCTCTTCCCCTGAAACATTACCACCGCTAATGGTTTCCCAGCAACCGTAATCTTCCAGTCAAGTTAGCGAACGCGTAGCATGCCCCGCGGGCTACGGTATTTCCCGGAGAAACCCCTGGGTTTGCTTTGCTTATGTTTTGGGGGGGTTTGAACAAGCGAGCATAAACATGAAGCGGCACTGCTCAGTGCGCGCTCGTGTATTGATCAAAGTTGACAGCTACACATGTCGGGGTAAAAGGGGAACCATCACGTTGGTGTATTTCCCTTACATTATTTATTGCGGCGCCCTCCCCCCCCTCCCTGCACGGGCAACTCTCCCCCAGGTACGCCAGCGTACGCATTACAGCAGACAAATTGCTCAACCCCCGCTGAGAAATAACGTTTTTTATTTTTTTTAATACACCCTGCTCCCCCCGTTATAGTCTTAAGACGTCCGTGTTGAAAGGCAAACAAACCTTAATTTTAGACTTAATCCGATTTTAGAAACGCGGCCTGGAGAAATTAACCACGCTGGCTTTGGTCCGGTCGAATTATCCTTCAGTCAGTCTTCTGTCTGCCCTCACCGTCCACATGCTGATTTTTATCCCATTATTATTCTTGGATGAAGAAGTCGTGTGGCTGAATGGCTGATAAAGAGTCGCTGAAAATACTTGATCAGGGATCACTGCTGTCCGTGCCGATTCCTCTTAAAAAGAATGCGAGGGGGCGAACTATTACAGTAAACATACACGTTATGTGTAAAGCGACTGGGGGACTTCCTCTAACGTGATGTTACCTCCTGCTCCGAACTTTGGATCGCTGGGGTTGTTGGGGGTTCTGGAATCCCCGGGGATTTCAACCAGCCGAGTTCCAAATCCCAACATCATTCTGAGCTTATGAGCCATCGACCAATCTCTACCAATGAATCCAACCCAACGGCATTTAGAGAAAAAAGAGCCTGGTGTGGACTCAAACAGAAGTACAAATGTAAGGGTTGATGTATCGTGTGGCATAAGGCTTCCAAAGACCTGGAGCGCCACAGGGGGGTTAAGGAGGTGTGTTTACACCTATTAGGAGGGAGCTGATGAACTACGTGACCCGGCCTCGCCAGATGCCCTGCTCGCTGCATTGCTGCCTTCCCATTGGCTAGCAGGCATGTGTGTTTTGTTTCGCCACACACACCCCCCCCCCCCCCCCCACACACACACACACATTAGTGGTGTAAGTGACCCCTCCCCTCTGGCTGGGCAGGCTGATTTATGACATCATAACATGTAACAGAACCTCGAGTCCCCAGCCTCGGGCGTCGGTGTTGCTTCATGATTTTTGCATGCGGTTCCGCATGGCTGCTGCAGTGCAGGTCTGCTGCACCACAGGCCGGGGTCCAGGGAGCTGACATCACCGGTCATTACCGCTCGCACAACCTGGACACCCCACCGCACTGTGTGTAACGATGCGGATCCACACCTGTGTGTGTGTGTGTGTTTACAGATGTGGTCATGGATCGACACTGTGGATGTGTGAGAATGTGTGTGAAAATGTCTGTGTGAATGTATGCAGGTGTGTTGTGAATACAGACCAACCCCTACCATGTGTAATTGTGTGTGTGTGTGTGTGTGTGTGTGTGTGTGTGTGTGTGTGTGTGTGTGTGTGTGTGTGTGTGTGTGTGTGTGTGTGTGTGTGTGTGTGTGTGTGTGTGCGTGCGTGCGTGCGTGCGTCTGGGTGTGCACGTGTTTATGTGCAGGTGCGTGTGCTTGTCTTCAACCAAACCTAAATTGTGTATTTAGGTTTGTGTGTCTACACACAATTATATATATAAAATTGTGTGTTGGTGTGTACAGTCATGGTATTTCCAGTCTGTGTGGATGGGTGAATGCGTGCATATGTGTGTGTGCGTTTGGGACTCTGGTTGTAGGGCTGGAACAGGATTCCAGTCATCACTGCTCACCTCAACACTCCATCCCTGCCAAACCGAGCCTCCTCGGTGCTAAATCAGTAAATCAGTTTAGCGCCAGCGGCGGTGTGTCTGATGAAACGGCTCCCCAGGCTCGCACGTATTTCTGCAGAAGAGGCTCCTTATTAAAAGTCCAATTAAAACGTCTGAGAACACCTGACCTGTTGATCACCATCTCCTCCGTCGGCCCTAACACGTTCCAATTGGTCCCCGTGCCAACAATAGTATCACAGACCCGGCCCGTAATCACTCCTCATATCCCACCATTCATCTGGACAGGGACAGTATCTACATACATGAATACACTCTTAGCAGGGGAGGGGAGGGGGGAGAGAGAAACAAGGGGGGGAGGGGAGGTGAAGGGATGGGAGGCAGGAGGAGGGGATAAGAGAAGAGGGATGGAAGAGGAGAGGAGGGGAAAGGAGAAGAGGATGAAGAGAGAAGAGGAGAGGAAGGAATTTCCCTGATGGATCATTCAGGCCTATTACCTAGTTTAAAGCAATGTACATTGTTTTTTTTAAATATAGACATATAGAGATGTATGTACACAGCAGTGGAGGCTTCTCCAGTGAGGAGAGGGAGGAAGATCCTCCTTAACATTGTTGAGAATAAAAAATGTAGATTGCTCAGACTACTGTAATGAATTAATGTGCTTAAATATGACTAATTTAATGCCTTTGTATACGTAATGTTCGTTTCCCTGGGTAAAGGGACATTAGCACCCCCTATCGCCTATTGAATATTACTTTGGGGAGGACGTTCCTCCCTCAGCCTCCATTGACTCCCATTAATTTCTCTGGAACTACTGGCAGCCGGTGGATAACATGGGGTTCAATGGGAGAGAGGAGGAAAGTCCTCCTCTGAGTGGGTGGGACTAGCTAAGGGATCTGAATCACGTCAATGTCTATTCACGAATAGGCTGCAGCCCTGGCTGCGCTAATGAACCAATAAGAAGAAGTCCTGGCTGTGCTATGACCCAATAAGCAGGAGCCCTGGCTGCGCTATGAACCAATAAGCAGGAGCCCTGGCTGTGGAGCTGCTCGGACGGAGGGTTTATCCCCTCAAGTCTCTACTCTATGAGAACCAACAAATCCGTTCAGTCGTATGCTTCATTTCCACCAAGCGGTGCGCTACTGTTCATTGGGGTACAGTGTGGCTCTGCTTATATTAGCGTTTCCACAGAGCGTTGTGGTTCGGTGTGGCTCGGTTCGCTTATATTGGTGTTTCCACCGCCAATAGTTGGGCAAGGTCCCGAAATAAACGCGCTGAGCCTACCTATTTTTCGACACTCCTCCGTTGGGTTACCAAGCCGTTTGAAATGGTGTCAAAAACGTGGAGCTACACACGCCGTTATTCTGAAATCACTTTAAATATATCCAGTTTGGTATGACCAGAGGGGTATTCCATCAACCAAGCTAAGCGCAAAGCCGGGCTTATTTCACTTAGCCGGGCTTCTTTCAGCTAGAGTTGCGTTCCATAAACGTGACTTATGGGACTCTCCGCTAAGTAACCATGGCAATTTATCCGACCAAACTAACCTGGTCGGGAGCAGGTTAACTGTCAGGCTAACTTGAGTGGTGTTGCAGAGAAGTCCATCTGTCGGCAACAATTGTACCATCAGAAGGTTCCGCCAAACGTAGTCCTCACAATTTTGTCATAAATGTACATATATGAAGTACAAACAGCGTATATTTTCACTAAGGGTCTAAGATTAAATGATGAAAATAAAATAATTAAATTAATTGCTATCTATTGTTGGCTATTTTCTCAACACATTTTTATACAAATCTATGTATTATAACAAAATCAGGAATCAGCAGTTGGATGAATGGTCTAGCACTTGCCCTGTGATACGCGCATCCAGAGTAGGCTATTTCATTTCATTCTTGGTGTTGGTTTAATTTTGTAATTCCCTTTATTAATTTTATTAATTCCCTAATTTAGAATATTCAAAGAAATGGAAAATAAATGGCATGAAAAGTTTTCTGATTTCTCCAGTAAACCTTCCTATATTACTAATTGCGTGGGGATTGAACCCCGGACGACCGAGTGCAAGTTCGACACGTTAACTCAAGACTATCTCCCTGATTCAAAATCCATGGTCAATATTCAATTAAAATATGTTACGCTTAATACTACTTATGCAGCCAACAGAACGCCGATTTTTTTGCCAGATGGCCTCCCTGTTTTTATTAATGGTTACGGTGTTCCCTTTTTGAGTTATTATATGCTTGTACTTCTCAGGACAAGATTGTACGATCCTGCCCGGCCCTTTTCGGACATTTGATCCATGATTCGACATTCACGGTTCTGGGCTGGTTACATATCTCGTGAACACGCGTAATCCAGGATAATCCAGGATAACGTTGATGGAACGGCTTAAGCCTCAAGTGGAAGTTGGCGCTAGTTCTAACCGGGCTTAATCAACTAAGCGCCGCTTTCGTTAGTGACTTTGATGGAATACCCCTCAGGTCACTGATATCTTTTCAACACAAACAGCGAGGAGGATTGACTTGATCTATAAACGAACACCATGACCAACATTCTGAAACATCCACATTTGCCTCAAACAATGTTAGGCCTGATGATGTTCTTGTTCTTTTAATTGTTTGTTACTCTGATCGTTAGATATTGTGGAAAGGATGTTAGTGAATGATTCAGAGCATGCTGCATTTTAAATGGCATCACTTTTGATTTTTTTTTTTTTTCTTAAAACAATTGTAGCTGAAAATAAACATAGCCGAATTACAACCAATAGCTTTAGTCATTGAGGGCAAAAATAGGCCCAATCATAGACCCAGATTTTTTTATTTAGTTTTACAAATCAAGAGTAGGTCTGATTTGACTAATTGGCTTTGCATCCTTTCCTTCTGCCCTTGTAGTCCAAGACATGCTGCCCACCAGCTTTCAAAGTACAATACTGCCACTGGTGGATTTGTATATATTTTATACACATAATTATCCCTCCCTTCTATTTTGTAGTTCACCAAAACACCCTGAAACAACTTGAGACTCACATACTTATGCCACCATACGCCAATGGCAACTAAGTGCGCAGTCCTTCCATTCCTCCCTCACTTTAAAAACCACCAGCCGCCACTGGTACACAGGCACCTATTAAACAGCATACATTATATATATATATATATATAGTTAGTGTTAAGAGACAGTAAAAGTGTCTGTTATACATATTTCCAGCTCAGGGGCATCATCTAAATTCTGCTCAGGTAACCACTTTAGATGGCCATTGTCTTACTGAATCCAATTTTAACCCAAACGGCCTGACAATTAAAAAATCCTTTTTTTGTGACCATAAATGTGACAAAGGATGTCACAACACTTTACATCCATAATCAGCACACCTATATTTTTCCCAATCTTTCTTTTCATTCTTCGTTTTCCCTTTCACTCCATATGCATTTCCACCTCATCAACATATTCCACGTTTAGTTCTCGCCCAAGGTAACAAACAAACAAACGTGTTGCCCTTTTCTCATCGCCGTTGAAAAATGATGGCTTAATTATGATGATTCTATTTTTCCGGCCAGCAATTTCTGCCTCTCCCGCAAGAAGGGTAATTAATCCATTCGGAACAACAAGCCTCTGCTCGACGCGCGGATAGAGACACCAAGTTGGCCGCACTATGTCACCGGCCCCACTACATCGACGCTTATCTCCAGTTTATCTCCAGAAGAAGAAAACGCTTATCTTCTCGGTTCGAACAATGGTGCCACTGGTGCCATTGTTTGAGTTGCGTTAACAGTTCACACAGACAGCATTTTTCAGAGGATATGTTTTCGCTATGCACCCGACCGAATTTGACAACAACAAAGAATGTAAGAGCTAAGAGCATCACGTTTATTTTATCTGATTGGAGTGAGGTTTTTGAACAACGTCAGGCCGGCCAGACAGAACGCTGTGTGAAACACAAACTTGAATATCTCGATGGTTTCATGAGGCTGCGCAATTACTGCTACAAGAAGACATCCTCAACAAGATAACCTTTCCTGTGTTTGCAGTGACGGACTGTCTCCTATTGACATAGCTTCCAGTGGACTGTTGAACAAAGAAACACAGGAACCTGGCCGTGGAGGATCCGACAGGCTTCGTTTAGGGATGATTTCATTAAAAACCGAGACTGACACACTCTGACCTCGCTGATGTGAAGACACGTTTGTTTGTTTCATAGATGAAGATGTTGAGCTTGCTTTTTCTTGCTTCGATGAAAATAATTGTGTGTATATATAAAAGGCCTAGCAGAGGTGAGTAGTTTATGGACAGGAAGTCGGAAATGTGGAGAAGAGTGGTGAGTGTGTGAGTAAGTTGAGAGAATGTTCAAGGCTCAAGTGTCCTTCTTTTGAGAAAAACCCTAAAATCCCTTTATTTGGGCACAAACAAAGAATAATGAAGAAAATGTCCTTACAAGTAGATAGGACCAAATTTAATACAACCTTTTTCTAAGCTTCCATATTCTGATAAACGAAATACAAAAAATATACATTTCCCTATTTCGATAATGTTTTAATGGGCAAAATTTCTAATATGGCCAACGTGGCAGATAATTAGCGCTGTGAATTAGGATGCACTTCACGCCAGACATGTCGTTTAATGTTCTTCTCCGCCAGCTGCAGTCTTATTGCCCTGACATTTGCAAAGCTTTGAGTCCACGTCCTGTGGTGTTTACCGAGACTCAGTAGCCAATATCCCCCCCCCCCCCATCTACCCAAAATCCTTGTGATTACTCTGCTTCCATCACCGGCGATCACTTACCTCAAAATGAATATAACACTGCTTCATGATGGAAGGTTCAAAATCAGTTTCATACTTCTGGTAATATTGGAACGTCGATAATGTTGCAGCAAACCTGGAACCTGGGTCATTGAGGGCATTTGTCCAAAGTGACTTACAACCAATCATACACACATTGGCACACTGACGGCGGTGTCATCCATGCAAGGCAACAGCCAGCTCGTCAGGAGCAGTCAGGGTAAGGTGTAATGCTCAGACAACTCGACATTCTGCTAGGGGGAGCCCGGGATCGAACTAGCAACCTTCCGGTTACAAGCCAACTTGAAGAGGCGTGGGATGTATTCACAGCTTGTGTGCGTCACATTTCTTATTATGGTTGGTTCGCATAAGCCTTGTTTGTTTGTTTAGCTATTGTATGATTTGGTTTGTACCCTCACTATATCCCTTCCAGCCCACCCCCTGCACCTCCCACTCTGAGGAACACTGGACTAGTTCAAGTTTAAGTCCACACAAACAACAAAGAGACCGGAGACGAAGTAGGCATTGTTTCAGTTTCTTTACTAAAGATACACAAGCATACAAGCCAACAACCCAAGACAATGCATGCACCCCACTACTTACCCCTGAAGGGAACGTCAGATCACTTTTCAGGTTCCATGCCAACTAAAGACATCAACATATTTCACCATATTACATCAATAATAATTAAAAAATAATTAAAAATAATTAACTTTCACTTTCTGATATGATATGCTTGTGCAACTTTTTGCCATGTGGGATGAAAATATAGATAAAAATAATAATAAATATGTTTATCTCCCCCATCCTTGTTGAACTTCACTGCACATCTTTACACAAGTGCACACTGGTCTCTATGTTTGGTGTTTGATGTGTGTGTGTGTGCGTGCGTGCGTGAGTGCACACAGATGCATGCTGGTAGTTTGAGGGACTGTCACGAAGGACAGGAGTGATTTGGAATGACCTCCAAGATGGCGGCAGGAAGATTCCTTGGGGGGGGAAGAGGGCAAGTGGGTGGGGTCATGTTCCAGGTCACGCATCGATCGGTTCCCTTGTTTACAGATCTGCTGGCTCATCAACAGCCTGTTAATAATGGAGCGAAGGCATTCAGCGGCGTCAGGCTGGCACTGAAGGGTATTTAGGTACAAACAAAACAGGATACAATACATTTGCATTGTATGTTGCAGTGGATAAAAGCCTCTGCTAAATTACTTCAAGTAGTGTAACTGTGGAGTCTTACACCATCACATAATAAAGGGAGTCAAAGAGAGTTCAATTTTAAATCAAAAAAGGTAATTAATTTGAAATGGTACAAAACAAGGTGAAACCAATGTCTAGGGATAATTTGTTTAAATGCAAGGCTATGTGGGGAACGAATTACAGATAAAGCAACGCAAAGTGCCCATTTGAAAGAGTAAAGCAGTAGAGTGCCTGCATCAACCAAAAGGGTGCCAACTTGAAGTAGGTTGAAAACCTGCTTATATAACTCCACCCCCAGTACTCAGGTGTGGTCAAGTGGGTCATTACGACTCTGAGGCCTATGCTGCCTTCAAGTGCTATGGAAAAGATGATCCTTTCCATTTGTGAACTGGAAATTACGAGTGCGTTGTGTTCAAGTGCTTTTGTTGTTGTAGTGAAATGAAACATGGCGGACCCACAGATCCTGACCTGTTACTGTTGAAAAGGTCAAAGGTTATCTCATCTCTGCAGCTCGTGTATCAAAATATTATACAAGCCCTCCAGTGGAAATTAAGACGTGAGGGGGTATTCATGTGCAATTTCCTCGTCGGCTTTTGGTATTTACCATAATTTCCATAGCACATGAAGGCACCACTAGACCTGCCCTTGCAACCCGGTCTCCTAGTGGAATTGTCACCGCTCTACAAAATACCACGGCCGAGAATGTAAGACTCCTGCAGTCTTTCAGCCAATCAGGGCAAGCGATGTGAAAATATTGTTTCTCACGAGATTTCTCTTGCAATGTAAAGCAAAACACCTACCGCTCTTAAATAAATAAATAATTATATAAATATGTATGTCAATGGTCAATGGTCAGATACAGATCTTGTTATAACAATAAACTACATAGCTACATCTTATAATATTATGACTAAATAATGGTATATTTATTTATTTATATATTTATTTTTTATTTTTTTATTTAATTAATTCAATATTAAACCAATGCATTTCAATAGGGAGATTATTTTGCTTGTGGACAGTATGGGTACACTAGACATAAATAGGAAGCACACTCGGAGGAATGACCTCTCACACATGATAACTTAATTAATTGTTTCAAATAACATGCCTCGTTAAATCAATGAGCTTGATGTTTTGCTTTCACGAATAGGTTATAGGCTGTGTCACAAAACAAAATCTGTCCATCTCTCAGGGTGACGTGACTAGCCACCAGTTCAATACAAAAGTAACTAATTAATTATTAAGTCTAAACTGCGGAAAATAGAAAGATATTCCAAGGTGAATTTTGAAGGACACCTTAGAATATCTGTTGTCTATTTCCTAGCCAGCAGACCCTAGATTACAACAAAAACAACACAATTGACGGCAGCTCAGTTGTCGCACTTAACGTCATTAACGTGGTTTGGAGCAGAGCTATGAATGAATGTTATGTTACGATGAATGTTTATGTTTGAACTCATGAAGTCGTTTGCAACGTGCACAGCATCCCGCTCCTATCACAGGAACCTAGAATCAATATGTTCGGGGGTTTGTTCAGAATATTGTGCATATAACGTGTACATGTTTTAAATGCAGGATATATAAAATATTAAATAAAATAATGGCCAGGTCGTGTGGTCGATGGGAACCATAGCGCCATAGAATCCTGCGCAGCCTGCCCCATATTCTATCGAAAATAATCTCCCTATTGAAATCCATTGGTTTAATATTGAATTAATAAAATAAAATAAAAATATATATATATACACAAATAAATAAATATACAATTATTTAGTCATAATATTATAAGATGTAGCTATGTAGTTTATCGTTATAACAAGATCTGTATCTGACCATTGACATACATATTTATATATGTATTTATTTTTTTAAGAGCGGTAGGTGTTTTGCTTTACATTGCAAGAGAAAATCTCGTGAGAAACAATATTTTCACATCGCTTGCCCTGATTGGCTGAAAGACTGCAGGAGTCTTACATTCTCGGCCATGGTATTTTGTAGAGCGGTGACAATTCCACTAGGAGACCGGGTTGGCCCTTACAGTGGCAGCTAGGACCAAAAGGGCGTGCAGGGGGTCGTCACAGTAGATATAATGTAACCACCACAAAGGGTCTGGGCGCTCCCCTGCATTCACAACACAACTGGAGTGTCAGAGCCCAAACACATCCAAAAATACAAGCCACACACCGGCCATGGTTAAGAGATGTGGATACGATGGGAGGACCTGGGGAGTCCATCACGGGTGAACGCTCCACAAACTCCGAGAGTGAACCGAACAAAACTAGAGAGAGACCGTTTTGTGAATCGCCACCAGGAGGAGAAGGTGGTGCCAAGAGTTGTGGAGTTTGGCGCCCCTGTTGAACCACTGGCTGTTCAATGTCCGCCAGTTTCCCTCCAACCGACTTTGGTCTTTAAGCTTGAACTGAAGAGCGCTGAAACCATCGCCTCTCCCTGTGCTTAAACGCGGTGCGAGGAAGGGTGAGCGAGGAGTCAAGTGTCTGCGGTTGCTGGTTGTCAAGGCACTGTTAGCATAGGTAGCCCAGGATGCTACGGTTAGGGGAGAGAGATGGAGATACACACACAGAGACACACACAAACACAGAGAGAGATAGAGATAGACAACAGACAAGACACTTTAGAACAACATTTCTCAAGACAAGAACTATAGAAATTAACCCTGGAAGAATAGTATAGTATAGTTTAGTACGAGAGAGAGAGAGAGAGAGAGAGAGAGAGAGAGAGAGAGAGAGAGAGATATTCAAGGTTGTACTGCCGTGACTCTGCCTTGATTCACTGGAGACCAGAGCCCAATTATGTGCATGTGTGTGTGTGTGTGTGTATATTTTGTTTGTGCGTGTTTGTGCGCGCGTGTGTGTGTGTGTGTTTGTGTTTGTGTGAGAGTTTGTGTGTGTGTGTGTGTGTGTGTGTGTGTGTGTGTGGACAAGAAGCATATAATTAGCAGAAGTCCAGCAAATGAAGTCACAGTGTTAACCTTTTCCACATTAGCTGCTAAAACAGTAATAACAGATAATAGCTAATAGCATTTCACTGGTCCTTCCGTTGCTGTCAGGGGTCAATTATTCACCCGGCTCGGATTGGCTCCTCATCTCAGAGATTTGAACGGTGAAACCCAAATTTATTAAAGTTTGTTGACGAAGAATCCAACCTAATTATCAAATGGTGCCGTTTTTTTTCTGAACTTTTATTATTTGCCCACAGCCTAAACTGGTTGGTAAGATAATGGGACTAACAGTTTCTGCTAAATTATTAACTGTCATTTACTGTAGAATAGTTGGCAAGGCGAATGCAACCTTAAAATTGTTGACGAGATTATGTCATCTTAAAATGGTTGCCAATGTAATGAAATCCCTCTGCTGGGATTCTGAGCGTTTAAAAAACAACCCCCCTGAAATGAAATCACTTTTCTTTTACTTGTCAGTGCATTTTCCCAGTCGTATTACATGCCAATTGAACAAATCACGCCAACACAAATCACAGCAACTTAACGCGTTTTATGCATTTAAACGTAATACCCCCACTGAACAGCACACTGTGGCGCGTGTTTACCCCAAACCCCGTAATAACACATCTCCTCTGACAGGAAGCCGCGGGCCGCCTCTAGGACCGTAGGATCAAATCACATGTCGCCTACGCTGTGTTTGTCCCGCCCTCACTGTCCCCTTACAGTGAGGGCGGGACCGCTAGTGACGCTCAACGCACAGCCTTCAGCTTTCATGCCTGAGACCTCCCGTCACATCCTGCCACTGGCCGTGACACCACCACTGGATGAAACACGTGTGTGTGTGTGTGTGTGTGTGTGTTTGCGCATGTGAGTGTGTGTGTGTGTGTGCGTTTTTGTGTATGTGTGTGTGTGTATGCGTTTTTGTGTGTGTGTGTGTGTGCGTTTTTGTGTATGTGTGTGTATGCGTTTTTGTGTGTGTGTGTGTGTATGTGCGTGTGTGAATGCGTTTTTGTGTGTGTGTGTGTGTGTGTGCGTATTTTTGTGTATGTGTGTATACGTGTGTGTATGCGCGTGTGTGCGTGTGTGACACATTGGGTCAGGCCACGCATCCTCCCCCCTCCTCTCTCCTGTGAGATCAGACGTGGTGGTCTCACATGGGCAGCAGGATGTGGACATTATCTTTAATGGCCTCCCTGCCGGCGAACCCGTCCTCGCTCCAACCCGCCTGGGCTCAGCGGCGCCCGCGATGGTGGCGGTGAAGCCCGGGATGTAAATGCACAGAACCGGGGTAATTGCTCTGGTGACTTGCGAGGTGCAGGGTGGAGGGTGAGGGGGTGGGATGGTGGGATGGTGGTGGTGGTGGTGGTGGAGGCGGGCGAGAGACCAAATTGGACTGAGCCCAAGAGGTGGAGGGACACTCTTTGAATCGGCAGCAGAGGAGGAGGAGGAGGAGGATTGGAAAACAGAGCGGGAGCAATAGGCGGCCAGCGAAGATAAGAAGAAGGAATAGACTGTGGAGACCTGGGCCTCCACTAAAGAGACATGTGTATGTCGGTGTGTGTGTGTGTGTGTGTGTGTGTGTGTGTGTGTGTGTGTGTGTGTGCCAGCCAAGCGGGTGAGCGAGGACGATGAGAAGGAGGCGAGCGACTGGTGTCCGTAATGAGTGGTCGGGGAGCCGTGGATCGTGGCGGGCGGGCTGGCGTCGGGGGGGGTGGGTGGCGTGCGGGTGGGGAGATGGGCGGTCCCCTCCCCCCCTCCGCTCACCTCGGCGCCACCGTGGAACGTTTCATTTCCACCTAACGACCGTGCGACCCCCCCCCCCCCCCGACAAACAAACAAAGTAGCGGAAAAAAGAAAGTTTCTTTTTCAAAAGCATTGCGCGTTGGTTGTGTGTGTGTGTGTGTGTGTGTGTGTGTGTGTTTGTGTGTGTGTGTGTTGTGTGACTGATGGCGCCACAGTAGGGGGTCATGAATAAACGTTGAATAAAGTACACTGGTCGCTTTGATCTGTCGAGCAACAACAAAATGAGCAGATACCCGCTTTCCGAAGCGCTTTGGATGGTGGCGGTCCCCCCCCCCCCCACCGCCCTCGACGGGACTAGGCTTCACGGCGCGTCTCTGGGAAATCGTCGGACGCACCGTTGAGTTTCACCCCTAATTTCATCATGGGCAGATTGGATAACGTCGAGTCCATCAATACAGAAAGACGTTGTGATACAGGAGGTGGAGAAGATTTGATCAGGGTGAGGGGAAATGGAGTCGATAAAAGAAACCGTACACTGGACCGCACGTCCAGTCCTCTGGATGGTTTTATTTGCTTTAATCGTCAGGTGCGAGCGGATATCATAATCGATGGTAACACTTTCAATTGATGCACTAGAATATGCTACGTGAAAAATCAATACAGCATACAGGCACTTTAACAACCCCAACTAAACACCCATCTCTGCCCGCGATCATTGGACACTAAGACCTCCACCGCCGCCTCCTCCTCCTCCTCCATCACCTTCACCACCACCGAAACAACAAGCTCTGCTGAATATCATCGGACAAGAGACTGGTACTTATCATCCACCCCCACCGACACCACCACCACCTTCTTCATCATCATCACCACAGCCACAAACACCACCACCTCCTCTGCCGTCCTCATCACCACCAACCCCGTCACCACCTCCACCTCCCCCACTGTAATCACCACAGCTGCAAACGCTAACCCCCCCAACCATCATCATCCCCACAACCACCACCTCCAATACCACCACCACAGCAAACACCTAGCACAACAAACACCCCCGTACCACCCCCTCCCCCCCTCAAATGATCCAAGTCTTAAAATCTAAATTGCAATAACTACAGAAAGAAATACCAACTGATGCCCAACCAAGTTTCTACGGAGTAAACAGGACAGAGTGCAGTGTTGAAAGCTTAACAACTAGTTTAGGTGCAGTAATTGTTTCAGTGCATAATAGCCGCATCTCAGAGACACAGATCATACATCTCAACAAAGTGCTTCCTATCCTCAACATCCAATTCAATTAAACAAGACAACAAGAGTAGAACACAACAAAGTCTGCATCCATCAGTTCACGAGATGTTCGCGGAAGAGCTGGCTCTTCCGGTGTCAGAAGCCGTTGATATTGAGTTAAGACACATTATAAACTAAAAGCCAGGTCCATCCCTTGTGATCCCTGTCCCCACTCTGCTACCCTACTAGGCATGTTGCGATAAGCAATAAATCAATTAATCGCACTATAAATTAAAATGAGCTCGATAATTTCCATTTGCGTGCTTTTTCTTTTTTAATTTTACCCCTCTCGCTTCCTTGAAGCGTAATGAGGAGAGTTACGCTCGTGTTGTGTCAGTCACTTGTCAACCGCATGGTCTCTCTGTGGGGAGGCGCAGCCCTGGCGCTACAGAGTGCAGAATGAGAGCCCTGTGAGGAGTAGCAAGCCAGAGAAAACGCTAGTTGAGATTTGGAGGAATAAAAACAAAGATGGAATTGGTTTCAAAGCCGAACGTGACAGCTGCTGTGTGGGAGCACTTCAGGTTCAAACAGAATGACCCTGGTGAACCACTTAACCTGTGCGAGCCGGTATGTTGCATTAGTTACAGTAGCAACTAAACGCACAAATACAACAAACATGCATCTGCACCTAAAGCATAATCATCTGATGCAGTTTTCCCTTCTGGGAAAAAGAATACTACAGATGGGACGTCGCCGTCTTTCCGACAGTCCACAATCACTGGGCGTTTAGTCTAGTGATGGGTCGGTCGCCAACGGGTCGGTTGCCAATGAGCCGGTTCAAAGAGTCGGCTCTTTTATGAACGATGGGATTCACTCCGTGCATGCTATGCGTGCGTGCAGTGACTGACGCCTGGGGCATACTACCTCCGTCCATCGACGGATGGGCGAGGGCGTGTCTGACATAGGAGGGAGTAGTCTTTGTGGACGCAGCCTGCCGCCAATCAAATCGCTCCCCGCTTAAAGCTGGCTTTTTCCTGCGTCCTCCTGCTTGATGTTGTTATTGCAAAATGGATCCCATAGTCGCAAGGAGAGCGTTGTCCCTGTACGTGTACAGGGACTGGTCAAACAGAATTGGGCAATT
This sequence comes from Micromesistius poutassou, assembly GCF_964030765.1. Lineage (NCBI taxonomy): Eukaryota > Metazoa > Chordata > Actinopteri > Gadiformes > Gadidae > Micromesistius > Micromesistius poutassou. Next base: position 15,398,976 of record NC_140281.1, on the reverse strand, counting down.
GCCAACAGGAATGATAACTAACTCCTCCATTATTAAATCCCCCGCTGCCGGCCGGTGTTTTGACGTATCCACGATGGGTTGTATCACAAAGACAATGCAAAAAAAAAATGGTGCGCACTCACAGACTGTAGTTTGCTTCATTTAGTTTTTATTTCAATGTCATTTATTGTTTTTGGTTGTGTTTGGTTTTTATTCAAATGCATTTTTTGTTCAAATAGATGAAGAGTCCATTTTATATATTGTTTTTGGTTGTTTTATTTATTTTGGATATTTAAAATGTCTTCCAGTTCCAGTGTAAATATTCTTTAGAATTAAAAGTTGATGTGGGTGTATTTGCATTATTATGCCATTATCATTATATTAGTAGAAAATGGTAAAAAAAAAAAAAACGGCAATTTTATCGCTTATCGCAATAATTTCTGGGACAATTTATCGTCCAGCAAAATTTGCTATTGTGACAGGCCTATACCCCACGCTACGACTCCTAGCTACTCCACGCAATGACCCCCAGCTATAACCCCCAGCTACCCCACGCTATGACTCCTAACTACCCCCACGCTACAACCCCCAGCTACCCCACGCTATGACTCCTAACTACCCCCACGCTACGACCCCCAGCTACCCCACGCTACGACCCCCAGCTACCCCCACGCTATGACCCCCAGCTACCCCACGCTACGACCCCTAGCTACCCCACGCTATGACCCCCAGCTACCCCACGCTACGACCCCCAGCTACCCCACACTACGACTCCTAGCTACCCCACGCTACGACTCCCAGCTACCCCACGCTACGACCCCCAGCTACCCCACGCTACGACCCCCAGCTACCCCACGCTACGACCCCCAGCTACCCCACGCTACGACTCCCAGCTACACTGTGGAGCAGGCGAGGGAAATGGCTTAACCTCGGAGGTGGGAGAATATAGTGTATTAGATTGCCCCCCCCCCCCCCTCTCTCTCTCTCTCTCTCTCGCTAGAGAGCATGAAAAAATGAATCAGCTGGTGTTGGTGAACCAACGTCTAATTGAGAATATGAGCGACCACTCGAGCTGAGACACATTCATTTTGATTAACGATCAAAACAAACAACAAACACGTTTTCTGTGTATTTACATGAAGAACAAATCTCTCTTTCCCGCTTTGTCTCTCTCTCTCTGGTTTGGCTTAAATAATTGTGAAATTACATTAGCGAATGTAATTAAATAGCCATCTGTACTTTTGGGGCGGTTTTTATTGTTGACTACAGAGGAAATGCAAACCAGAAAACAATCATTAATTAAGTGGTGTTCAAAGTCTCTCTCTCTCTGTGGAGGGACAGCTGGGGAGAGGCAGGGTGGAGGCGAGGTGGAGGTGGTCTGGTGAATATTCATGTTTGATGAGGTTTCCTCAGCGTGCTGATATGGCCGGGTAAGAGGGGCTTTTGATGCAGCACGTCGCCTGGCGCTCACCCACAAGACCCCTCCCCAGATAGTGAAGGACGAGGGGCGGCAATCTCTGGCACCCCATGCTCAGGCATGGAGCTGAGCGCTGGAGCTCCACCAAACACACACACACACACACACACACACACACACACACACACACACACACACACACACACACACACACACACACACACACACACACACACACACACACACACACACACACACACACACACACCAGGTTTCACTTACTGGCAGCGGAGAGGTGGTCAAAGTGGGGACCGCCTGGTCTCTGAATGGTTGATTGGTTGATCGGTTGATCGCTTTCGCTCCCCTTCTATCCTTCTATCTTTCTTTGGAGCCCCCTGTGCTCTCGCCGACATACAAGACAGACACACAATGTCTTGTACTGGTGAGCGAGTTGGTCCTCATTAATCTGTGGTTTGCTCAGCCCCTAGCACACACACACACACACACACACACACAGAAAATGATGTCTGCACACACATACTATCAAATATACACACACGCACTAAATCATACAAGGAGAGCGAAAGCGAGAGAGAGAGCCACACACAACCACACAGAAATACAGTGTCTCTATCTGCAGTATGTGATTGAGTATTAACAAAGTTCTAATCTATCCACCCCCAAGCCAGATTTTCCCTCCCTCGGACCCTGGGCTGGAGGAGCCCGTCTACAGGGACCCCCACCAAGAGCAAACAGCAGTATATAAAGCACCTACGACTGAAAGATTACTGATGGGATTTATGTGTCATTTGGTTTCTCAATGCTTATTAAAGTGTGTCTGTTCTCGCTCACTCTTTTAGCACTGCCAGTGCTATGGGTGTTGCGGTATGAAAGTGCTCTACTAAACTGCCTAAAGGAACTGGGTTCGATCCCCGATGTACACATTCTACCCGCAGGCATCCTAGAGTGCCCGCCAAAAAAAACCCACTCCTGCCTTCTCTGCCTCGCTTCCAGTCACACAGAAACTAAATGACTTGAGTATTAGTATTTTAAATATGTCTGTTTCCGCTTGTTCTTTCAGCAAGACCAGAACTACTAGTGAGCGGTCCTGGTTGTTTCACTCACTCTGTGTTTCACAACAGCAGCAGCGTCAGTACAGCGGCAGTCCCTCCTGCACTAGCTCCTAGCCGCGGCGCAGCTCCCCTGGCTCTCTGATAAAACATGGGTTCTGTCACCGAGGCCCCGGCTAGAGGCCCCTATCAGAGCCGCCTCACCTGCGGTGAGTGGGGGGGGGCACTCGTAATGATCGCAATAAAAAACAAATGCAAATGATTACCCTGGGCTTCCCCGCCGCGCCGCTCGTCGCTCTCCCGAGTCTGACGCTCAGCCGCCGGTGCGTGGCAATGGATGGAAGCCATCGCTGGCGAACGCACGGCACGGCTGTAAAACAAACACCGGCGGGAGCCAGAATGGGTGTAATGCTATTATCTGTTATGCCGTGGAGCTGCTAGCCAAAACACGCGACAGAAACGACAACAACAACAATGGTGGCGACGGGGTAATGTGTAGCTCGCGGTTGTCTGGGAGGGAGGGAGGGAGGGGCTCTTCCATCAACATAATCATGTCAGCGCGTGTTCAGGGTTAATACGGCGCTGTGTCTAGTCTTGTACCCATAACGATAATTGCCGGCACGTGGTCGATGTTTTGAATGCCTCTGTGATCCATCAGTGTGTTTTCTAATTCCACTCTGGTTGTAGATGGAATAACATGGAATGAAGTATAATAACAGGAGTGGAAGTACAACAGAAACAATTTATCTCTTGAATAAATAAGTGAAACAGAAGGAAAATCTGATCTCCCAAGACCCCAAGAATTTTAAATGTGATTTTTCTTCAGAGGTTAATTAGGGTCTGGCTGTATGCATGATTAAAGTATGACTTATTTACCTGTCTATCTATTGATATGTAAATGTTATTATAAGCCTCTCCTGCTTCGCACTGGAAAGGCAGAAGGATTGGATGGAGGAGGTTAATAATAGTCTGCCTATATTATTGGACCCATCATCTAAGACTTTTTAAAAACTTAAATGGAGCTCTCAAACCACAAATGTCAGACCTGAAATACCGTCTAAATATATCCGCTAAGATATCCATTTTACTTCATTTTCTATTAAATCATAGGATTAACAGCTGGACAAAACTGGACACTGCAAACGTAGTGTCCAGAGTGTTTGCAATCTGCTTCCACATTTGTGACACCACACATCGTCAACAAGCAAATGGCCATGGTGATTTGAATAACTTGACATTTGTGATAATGCAGGGATGTGGGTGGGGGGGGGGCAGGCCAGTAAGATCATGTCCCCGTCTCTAAAAGGTCACTGCCGGGGTACGCCTTACCTGTTCAGGTGGGTTCCACTTACCCGCCCCTCGCTCGTTAGTCATGTTTCCCCTCCCACCTGATATCATCAAGAAAATATAATTGGATTTAAGATAAGATAGGATACTCCTTTATTAATCCCCCTTAGGAGAAATTCACAAGTGACCAGCAGTACAATGGGAAAAGAGAGTGCAAAACAAGAGTATACATACAATAAAATTTACCAATTTGAAAATAAAATATATAAAAAACTATTAGAATGAAAGAGCCCCCCAAGCACTTTGAGGAACGTGGCTGAATGAGTCTGTGGCTGAACGTGCTCCTGAGTTGCCTCAGCTCGGCGTAGAGAGGGTGAGAGGGATTGTCCATGATCGCCTGCTGCTTTCCTCTCATCCTCCTCTCTGTCACAGCCTCCACACCGTCCAGCTTCATCCCCACCACAGAGCTCGCCTTCCTCACCAGCTTATTCAGCTTGCTGGCACCTCCGCTCCTGATGCCTCCTCCCCAGCACACTGCAGCAAAAAAGATGGCACTGGCTACCACAGATTGGTAGAACATCCGTAGCAGCCTAGTGCACACATTGAAAGACCTGAGCCTCCTCAGGAAGAACAGCCTGCTCTGTCCCTTCCTGTAGAGGGCCTCAGTGTTGTCTGACCAGTCTAGTTTATTGTTTAGATGCACCCCAAGGAACTTGTAGGTGTCCACCATCTCCACCCCCTCCCTGTTTATGGAAACAGATATTGGGGGGCTCTTTCTGCACCAGAAGTCCACCACCAGCTCCTTGGTTTTCCTGGTGTTGAGCTGAAGGTGGTTCCTGTCACACCATCCCACAAAGTTCTCAAATAGTTCCCTGTACTCCTCCTCCTTATTGTCTGTGATGCATCCAACAATGGAGGAGTCGTCAGAGAACTTCTGCAGGTGGCATGTTCGGGAGTTGTAGCAGAAATCGGAGGTGTAGAGGGTGAACAAAAATGGTGAAAGTACAGTTCCCTGGGGTGTGCCGGTGTTGCTTGTCACCACGTCTGACAAGCAGTGTCGCAGCCTGACATACTGCGGCCTGTCCGTGAGGTAGTTAGTAATCCATGCCACCATGTCAGGATCCACCTGCATCCCTTGGAGCTTCTCAGCCAGCCGGACTGGCTGGACGGTGTCGAAAGCACTGGAGAAATCGAAAAACCTGATCCTCACTATGCTTTGCGGCCTCTCCAGGTGCGTGTAAGCTCTGTGAAGCAGGCAGAGGATGGCATCCTCCACGCTGATGTCAGTCTGGTACGCAAACGTTAGGCGTTAGACGTTAGGGCCACAGGTCCGAAGTCTTCTTCGGACCTGTGACCTTGGTCGTCCCTTCTTCGGCACAGGGACTACGCAGGATGTCTTCCAGTGTGTTGGCACCTTTTTCAGCCTCAGGGAGAGGCCGAAAAGAGGTATGAACATTCCTGCCAGCTGCTCCGCACAGACCTTGAGCACCCTCGGGCTGATGTCGTCCGGTCCTCTGGCCTTATTTGCCCTGGTCCTGGTGAGCTGCCGTCTCACGTGGCTGGTGATGATGGTTGTGGTTGTTGTTGCTGGGGTCGCTGGGATAGTTGGGGGTGTGGTGAGGGGATGACTGCCCTCTGGACTGGACATTGGTCCAGCCTCCCTGGTAGTGGGGAAAGGGAGAGAGAGAGAGGGTGGTGCTGGGAGGGAAGGTGCAGAAGCTGCCATGCCCTGGTCTTGTGGTGGCCGAGAGATGAGTAGTGCAGGAGGGGGAGGGGGGTGTTGGTCTTTACGGTTAATTGTTTGTGAGGACGTAAAAGTGTGTGGGTGTGTGTCGCTATATCCACCTATATCCTCCATGCTGTCGATGCTCCTTCTTAAAAAAGTAGATTTTGTTTCCGACTTAAAGCCATGTGTGCCGGAACGGTCGCAGTCTCAGGGGGTCTGGGTGTATAGGAGAGGAACAGAACTGTCCTCCATAAAGGAACAAAACTCCCGCTTCCACACACGCGCGCACACACACACACACACACACAGTGTCATGCATTACAGTGAGCTGTCATTGTCTGTTCCTCTCTGAATAAACCAAACTGCCCTTTTGTCTGGCAGGACATATCTGCAGAGCCAAGCAGACACGAACAGCACTTCCGGAGACGGGGAAAGAATGGTAGAAGACACGGGGAGAACTTATGTTCTCTGAGGAGGGGAGAGAGGGAAAAGCCGGGAGACGTTGCTCTCTCAGCTTCTTCTGCTTTCACACTTGTTTTTTCTTCCTCGAAATGCACCGAGCGAGAGTTGAATTACCAGAAACGGCTAATGCAATCGCAAGATCTCCTCTGTGTGTTTGTGTAAAGACATTTTATATTCTATTCAGAGGTGGGCTAATGTACTTCTACAAACAAGAAATAAAAGATACTTGAGCTAGCTCCATTAGCCTTTCACTCTCTCTCGCCGACTGGCGTTTTTTCTGAAATGGATACAGATATTATGAGAATATATCCACGCGTTGGGGAGGAGAGCCTCCAGATGACACATCATGTCATTAGCGCTCGTACTCTCAAAAGTTTGAGGTTCAACTTCTTAGTCGTCTGCTGAGATCGCTTTTTTTTCCCCCCCCTCTCACAGCCTCTTCTAATTATTTATATTTAAATAATGTATTCCAAGACAGATTCAGGATGGCTGACGTGGTGATGATTAGGATACAGGACTAAGAGCCCAGATGTGTCAAACCACCTCTGCGCGACGCGCGACACGTTTGTGGGTAATATAAATGGTGTCTCCGGGTGTGTGCGCGAGGCCACGCCGATCGCTAACTTGTCGCCTTCCAGGAGAGAGTCTGGTGTCATCTCACCGGCAGGCCGAGTAATACTCTCAGAAGGCCGGAGATGATGAGTTGGTACGCACGGCACCCCACTGATTCTTCCTCATGTAGGAGTGTGTTACGGGGAGAGAGGGAAAGAAAAAGAAATGGACTTTACAGTACAACGGTTTTGTTATTGTATTGTTCTCAGGGTCAAGCCCGTAGCCAGCTATGAGGTTTGTGTCCGCTTTGTGTCCGCCACTATTTTTCAAACCCTGGCTACAGTTGGCCCTCCAACATTTACTTGAACAATTGTGTCTTTTTACCTGTCAGAGTTGAAAGATCTGCCGGCACAGCATTGGTTTTAACATGTTGCTGTATTGTACCTGTCTAATGTTCAAACCTATCAGCCATTGGCTAGTGACAGGTGTTAATCAGGAACCAATGATTTATCTCCAATATTTTTCGGAACCTTCTCCTATGAACCTGGAATCAGTGACAGATGTCAATCAGGCCTACTAGGATTTGCTTCAAAGAAATATTTTTTAAAAATAGTCTCCCCTGAAACTACTACTTCCTCTTCCTCTTCTTCTTCTGCTGTATCCAGTGAGGAAAAGCCTGCAGACAGGAAATGGTTTGAACAGGAGAAAGGCTAAGAAGTGTAATACTATTTTTATGTATCTGATGTGAACAGTTTTCCCTGATCTGTTCATCGGCTCAGAGGTATTCCCTACAACAATACCGCAGACAGACAAGATGATAAGGTATCTTTAAGACCAAGCTGATACACTTAAACCATTCAACGCTGCTGTCGGGGATACAATTACCTAATGGATTCCTCCTGATACAAAAACTTCCAGAAGGATTGTAAGATGGAGTCTGGATTTAAAGTTGTGGGATCATCGCAAGTTTGTTCTGATGTGGAGAATGACGGCATCTTAAGAATGTTTGGTAAAAATGTCATTTATTTAATCTGTTGTCTAGATCTAAACTTACATTTTGTCATTTGGCAGTCACTTTTCATCTAGATTTCATGAGTTTGTCTGTAAACAATCAACGCCTGCAACCAATACTGAAATAGTTCATAGTGTCACATGACACAGCTTCTAAAAACACACCCATAGGAATCAGCTAAAACACCTTCTGTTGAAACTACAAGATCCAGTCACTTGATGAATAAAAAGACAAAAAGTTGTTTAGTACCGTTTACTATAAAAGCTGTGGAGGCGGCACTACAAAAGCACAATGTGGGCTATCCCCTCCACCGTGACACTGGACTGATATTAATTGATGTAGAGCGCATGTTGGCGCAATACAAAATGCTGTTTACGACACAGAATCTAAACCCTCCTCGCCTCATGCTTGTAAATGTTTGTGCTGTGAAGAGGGAGCGAGTGTAACGGATGCCAACTAGCCTGGGCTAGCTGGCGTTAGTACGTTTGTAAATCCTCACACCCCTAGCCTTAAGAACGCTTCTAGCCGCTGAGTTAGAAGCCTGGGTTTTTAGCTCAGTGGTTAGAGCGTTCGACTCCCATGCCGGTTGTGTTGTAGTTCGAGAGGTGGCAAGTTTGAGACCCGAGAGTGGTCGAACTGCTCTCTGCTACACGAGGACAGAGCTAAACCACTGAAAGAAGATTTCATTGCCACTCCATTCAATGTTGCTTTTCAGAATACATGGAGAAGAAATACACAGAGTGTAAGGGTCCTTTCACGTCCCTGAGAACTTAAAGGTCCCATGGCATTTTATGGATGCTTTAATATAGGTATTAGTGGGCCCCTAATAATGTACTTTAAGACGTTCAAGAAATTCAGCCTTGGTGCAGAGTTACAGCCACTACGAGCCAGTCCCACAATGAGCGCTCCACAAATGCTCAGTTTTTAGAGGCGGGTCAAGGTGGGGGTGTGGCCCTGAGCAGCTTGTGGCCACGGTACCGCTAGGTAGCACTAGTTTACACTCCGGCGGGAGTCCTGGAGCTCTATATCTAAATAATATCATATTATATTTAGATATCTATATAATATAATATATAATATCATGGTCAAAAGCTGTTTGCGCCTCTGGATGATATTATGAATCTCAAACAACTGTGTCGGGTTCTCAGACGCCTCTGGTTCTTTCACTTCCACGTCAATATTAAGTACAGACTGAACCGCGAAATGGAGGAGAAGGGGATTGTTGCCCGCGATTGTTGCCCGGGGTTGTCTGTGTCGGGTTGGTTGAGAAGGAATTGGGAACCGCGACATGGAGGAGAAAAGGATTGTTGCCCAGGATTGTCCACCGGAGCCTTGCTGCCCGCTGAACGCTGGCCGCCCCCGGGGCTGCCCGCCCAGCCCACCGCGGCAGCGGTCCGTCAGAGCCCCGCCGGCCTCTGGCTGCCCCCGGGGCTGCCTGGCTCCGACAGACAATCCTGAGCAACAATCCTTTTCTCCTCCATGTCATGGTTCCCAATTCCTTCTCAACCAACCCGACGCAGACAACCCCGGGCAACAATCGCGGGCAACAATCCCCTTCTCCTCCATTTCGCTGTTCCCAATTCCTTCTCAACCAACCCGACGCAGTCTAGTCTTTTCACCAAATGGGAGCTTTATGCAAGCTTGCGTTATTGTGTTGCGTGTTATGTGGCATAACACCAACAGCAGAACGGTTATCCAAATAACAAAGAACACTTGCGTTACAGTGTGTGTATTCACACACACACACACACACGTGGCGCTCGCATGGTCCTAGCTCATTGTCTCATTGGCGGGCCAAATTCTCTGGGCGGGCCAAGCAGAGAAAGAGGAGGTAACTTGGTCCCGTATGACATCATACTTGACCGCAAGCCAAATTGCGTTTCAGCAATCCTTTTTTCAAAGACGGAGTAAGATAACTACTTCTCGGTTTACACCTAATGCAATTTTTAGCTACTGGGGGACCATAGGGAGGCTAGGGGAACTCAACTTAATGTTAGAAAACCTCATAAAGTTAAATTTTCATGCCATGAGACCTTTAAAGAGCGGTTGCATGAAAGAGCAAAGGGAACTCAGTTGCCACCTGCATTAAAAAAAACGAAACTGTATCAACCAAGCTTATGTTCCAAATATAATGTGAGATTTGTGTGTAGGCAGTTAGTCGTCAACCCTGTCAAAAGCCGTCTATTGTTTGTCGGTGCTTCGCCATTGCGCGGTAGACGTCAACCGCAACTCTATCAAAAACAACCTCCATTTTGGTGTTTTGGCGCCCCCTGATGTCGAAACTTACTAATTTAACTATTCGGTTCCTCTTGAGCAGGTACAGATCAGGCCCTCAGACATCCACACGGAAGTTTGTAAAAGGTGTTACTGTGCACAGTATGTGCAGACAACTGTGTGTGTGTGTGTGTGTGTGTGTGTGTGTGTGTGTGTGTGTGTGTGTGTGTGTGTGTGTGTGTGTGTGTGTGTGTGTGTGTGTGTGTGTGTGTGTGTGCGTGCGTGCGTGCGTGCGTGTGTGAGTGTGGTTCCTGTGCCAAAGCTCTCCTACTTGCACATTTTACACCGTGGATAGTGACAGATGTGTGTGCGTTGATTTGCATTTAAGATTTGGATTTAATTAGCTGCGGCTGTTGGTGTTGTGTCTAAGGAAGTTGCTCCTACACGGTGTTAAACTCATTAAGGGCGACTTAATGAGGTGCATTTGGAATAATCCATTCACCAGTGCATTATGTAGCCCCAGCCACATATTATGATTGTATAGTTTAGGGTCTAGGGTGGTCGTGTAGTGGTCAGGTTCTGGGTTTGAAACCCAGATGTCCACAGTCTACCTGTAGACAGTGTTACCCCTTCCTAGACCCATTTCTCCCCCTTAAAGGATAACTTCTGGATTTTTCAAACTGGACCCTATTTTCCCACCATTTTTCGTCTTAGTAACTAATGCCAACAGCAATTTTAACAATTGGTCCAGTTTTGGAACAGCTTAAAACAATTGCTTGCCATTATTGGCTGCATTATAACCCTTGGGGGCAACAGCACATGTCAACGTATTGCCACTTATTATTATAAGTGTCTGACACGTGATGCAAAGTATCCCTAAAGAGAAATACAACTTCTTTCTTGACCTTTGCTTGACCCGGTCTGTTTGTATTGGGTCTGACCAAATGTCATTCAAGGAGGAAATTTTGCTCTCTCTTTGGAAACTCCTGAGATTTTAGTTTTTTCTTGAAGAGAACAGCGGAAACGTGAGTTGCGAGTAGAAGAGAGGAGTGCTGGGAAGAGTTTGTTGTGTTGTACTACAGAAAGCGTAGCGTAGTGTTATTTAAAGGATTTGGGGGGAGGAGGGATGAGATTGTAATGACATAGATATCAGACGGAGACTTCTCATTTGGCAAGACTTGGTTGGACACAATACAAACTGACCAGATCATGGGGAAAGATCAAGGGAAAGTCATATTTCTCTGTAATGATCCTTTCCGCAATGTTGTCAGACCCTTAGAATACTAATCTGAGCCAGTGGCAGAAGAAAGTACTTTCTGAGGCCGTACATTTTTGGGGCACTGTTACCCCTAAGGGTTACAATGCAGCCACAGATGGGCTGCAATGGATGAGGCGCTCTTGTTCAAAACTGGATCAATTATAATAATTATCGTACGCATTAGTCACTTACACCCAAAATACTTGGGAAATGGGTTCAGGTTGAAAAATCCCTGGTTTACCCTTTAATGACATGTATCTGTAGTTACTACACGTCACTTTGGATAAAAACGTTTGCAAAAATGAGTAAACGAGAGAATAATATATTACCACATGGGGGTAAAATCCACTTCCTTGAGAGGCCTATTGATCCAGAGATCTCAAGCACGTCAAGTAACACGTCTCCATTTAGACTGTCGGGAACGTCCCCTGCTGCTCCATGCAGTGCCAGGCTCAGCTTACTCACGGTTTCTGACTTCACTTAAAAGCCATCTTAACAAGGCAGTTGTAGTTCTATGGGTTCCCATTGCGATGATTGAACTTTGTAATGCAGAGAGTGTTTGAAGAATGCAGAGTCCGAATGGCAGGCATATATTATATAATATGTATGTATTAATGTGTTGTTACGTCTTACTCCTTTGGTGATTTATATACTTTAATGATACTTTATTAAATAATTTGTCTGGCTGTCATACACCACACACAACCAGCTATATATATTATATAGATGTGTGTGTGTGTGTGTGTTTGTGTTCAGCATGTGTGTGAGGGCTCAGCATGTGTGTGCTGTGTGTGCCGTCTGTGTGTGTGTGTATTCAGCTTTTATGCATCTTCAGTGTCTGTGTGTGTGTGTGTGTGTGTGTGTGTGTTCCTCATCATGCTCTTGACCTGTGCTCGGCAGCAGCAGCTAAAGGCTAATGATAAAGCAGCAGTCGGCATCATAAATATCTCCCTCTTGTTTATGGCGTATTACCGCACAGCACCGTGCCACAATGTGTCATTAATTCAAACTTCCCTCTAATGAATGGCAAATTAGGGACCCGCCGGTTCGCAGGGGATAGACAACAGGCGTTCCTCATCCTCACCTCATGACACCCATTACAGGACTCAATGGTTCTGCACACCGATGATGGACAAGCACTGCTGAAATGTGATGAAACACACATTGTATGATTATACTACTACTACTGGTACTACTACTACAACTACCACTACTGATGGTACTACAACCACCACCACTCCCACTACTACTACCACCACCACCACTACCACTACTACTGCTGGTACAACTACTACTGCTGCTGGTACTACAACTACTACCTCTCCTGCTACTGCTACCCCTAATAGTACTGCCATTACTAACATTAATGCTACTACCCCTACTAGCACTACTATCACGACCACTACTGCTAAGGAAATTCAGCTTTAACCTTGTCAAGTACGTACATGTACTTCTGCACACACACACACACACACACACACACACACACACACACACACACACACACACACACACACACACACACACACACACATGCTCGCATGCTCAAACACACACACCTGTGCCCCCCCTCCGCCGCTCCCCCGCTCCAGCATAAAGGTGTGAAGGTTAGCAGCTCTATTGACAAGAGAGTGCAATTCAATTTCCACTCTGGAACCAAAAATAAAAGAACCACAGAAGGCGCCCAAGTGAAAACACGGAGGCGGGGACGCAGGAAGCGGGCGTCTCCCCTCCACGCGCCCCTCATCTCGACGCGCCCTTGTCACGCGTCACGTCAGCTCATATCGACGTGCGGCGGGGAAGACGAGATGTGGGAGGCAAGACCTTCTGACGGACGCCACGGAGCGTCCTTAAGGGGGACGCCCGGGCGCCGCCCGCCCCGGGGCTGTTGTCATCTCCCGCGAACAAACGTCGCTACCAAGACCGCCGTGTCAGCAGCACTGCTCAGCCCCGCCCGCCCGCCGTTGCCTTTGTCATTTTGGATATTGCATTCTGCTCCACTTTGTGTGTTCACTCACACACACACACACACACACACACACACACACACACACACACACACACACACACACACACACACACACACACACACACACACACGCACGCTTAGGAGCCCTGTGGGTGGGCTTCTGTGTGAGAGAAGTGTGTGTGTGTGTGTGTGTGTGTGTGTGTGTGTGTGTGTGTGTGTGTGTGTGTGTGTGTGTGTGTGTGTGTGTGTGTGTGTGCGTCTGTTCGTGTGTGTATCTTTATATGTGTGTCTGTGTGAACGCACAGCGTTTGCACAGCGCTTTGATAGTCTCCCTCCACTCTGGCGGCACGTCGGCACGTTCACAACATCAGAATCTCTCATATTTACTCATCATCCGTGGACACGGTATCACCCCCCCAACTACATCCTCCTCCCATCGCTCCTGGCCGCCCGTTGCTCCGATCAATGGCACGCAGGCACCAGTTCAATAACCTGCTCCATCACTATATCAAATGAGTTTTGTTGTGGAAGTTGTTAGGCGCGCGTCCACAACACAGTGACCTTTGTTTGTGATGGATGTGCTACAAGGCTTAAATAAGACGCATACGAGACGCACGGCACGTCACTCACAGCCTGCCGCCCTCTCGCTCTCACCCCAGAACCCCGCAGGAAGTTTTTTTTGGATGACAAATGGTGGCCGGACTTTTCCCAGAGAATTATGAATTATTAATACGCTTGTGGTTCACTCTGGTAATGTAATAGAGCTGCGCTCTCTTTCCAGAAGGGTATTAATCACCGTGGATACGGTTTTAATTTAAATGGATGGGTTGTGTGTTTAATGGCAGACGGGCATTCTGTAATTCAAAACGTTAAATATTTGATATATGTTTAGATACAATTTGTATCCCTGTGCGGTTAACAATAAAAATAGATGATAAAGAAGACAATAACAATTTTAAGGTCACATCGTTTCAAATAATTTCCCAATTATATTACAAAAACTTTCTTTACACATTTTATATTTACTAATTAGAAAATCTGTGGATATACATATATTTATATGCAGGCCTATACTCAACAGCATAACAGCATTTGAAGACACCACCACCTAGTGGATATTCTCATTCTGTACAACATCCAGGTTAAAATCCTGTCATCCCTCCATTGCATTCCTGTATATTTTCTCTTCATGAAACAAGTTCACCATGGTCATTGAACTTATGATGGCTAGCTAAAGCAAGCAGCCTACCCAGTTTATTGTACCAGGCTGATCTACCCATCGTACGTCTGGGTGGACACTGCCAGTTAATGTCACTAGTGGGTAGATTGAATAAAGAAATATGGGGAGTTTGCAATACCATGTACCCTTGTAGGTGATTCATTCCCGATGTTCCACTGCTGGCTTGTAATGTCGTATGTTGGCCTTTAGATGGAGCTCTCCCACCGTGGAAATATTTGAGAACCCTGGGTTGGGAAACAGTTCTACTTTGCTGTCAAGTCATTTAAGTCTGTGTTAATGCCTTGCTTTATCAGTGGGAAACAAACCTCTCACCCGATTATATGATAGCATCAAGAGTGAGTTTAACCAGTGAGTTATGAAGAGAATCTGATGTCCTCCTTAGATGAAGCAGACTAAAGAACAAACAGCATCGGCCTAATTGACTCTACTTTTCTATTTTCTTATTTCCCCAGTCCAGCTTGTTATAACTGACATTCACAATGGGTCTGGAAATGCAAATCAGCCATCCTAAGTGGTTTCATCCCGGTGCTTTATTTATTCTGACTGTCAGCACGGAGGATGGTCATGAGAAGCCGGATGCTAATAGACAGTAATGGATCTGGATTAGCCCCTTTGTCAGTGACTTGTAATTTAAAGATAACTCACAAATGACATTTTCAAAAGGAAATGCAAATGCATGTTGAAATGCAACAGCTTTTCTCTCTGAATATTTCCATTTCGCTATTTAGCATTTTGTAAGTCTCACTATGACACCGAATCGGGGTTTAAACCCTGAGCCTCTCGACTCTGAGACCTTTAGCACTAAACCAGGGTGCCTTGTGACAAGGCTATCCGTGCAATGAGATAATGTGGGTTTTAAAACATCTCCCTGAAAAGGTTACTTGCCATACCAGTGAGCAAGAGAAAAGAAATGCCACTGAACCGAAAGGTCAATTTGCCCACACAAATTTATAAGTGTATCTGTGTATTTTTTTTAAATCTGTTCTTTTAATTGCGGAAAAATGCCCCCAAACACTTTTGCCAGTCGAGGCTGCACGGTATCATAGCAACCACCTCTGTACTGTCCATCTGGATTACATTTATTTGGAAACCATTGTTTGTGTGCCTTCAATTTCAGTTCGGGAATCAGCGGTGTGCCTTGGACCAGAAAAAGAAAGGCTCGGAGAACCACTGAACCAGACCATCCTGCCAACCCCTTTGTTGCTTTGCCATGGCTGTTTCTGGAGGGGGGGGAGGGTCAGCCGTCTGTCCCCCGGTGTTCAGAGGGTGTTGGGCTGCTGTCCAGCCGCGGCATATAGGTCACCACACACCGACCACAACGTGTCCATGCGCCTGGAGGAAGCCTGGTCCTCTCTTTCTCCATATGATAGAGAAAGTCTGCTTATTAAAAACACACACACTATAGGGTTATATTGGTGGGACGTGTGTGGCCGAACACTGGGGAATAGCTCTTCTTGGTTGAAGGAGCTTTGTTCTGTTGATATCCCGTTTGCAGTTGACACAGAGGGTTGGGTCTGCTTTCCAATGTTACTACACCTCTGGACTCCTCTGTCCGATTCACTACGCCTCGATGGTTTGGTGGTACTCAGTGGTTTGTTGGAACTCGCTAGTTCGGTGGTACTCCCCTGGTGTGGTGGTACTCACTGGTTTGGTGGTACTCACTGGTTTGGTGGTACTCACTGGTTTGGAGGTACTCACTGGTTCGGTGGTACTCACTGGTTCGGTGGTACTCGCTGCTTTGGTGGTACTCGCTGGTTTCATGGTACTCACTGGTTTCGTGGTACTCCCTGGTTTGCTACCACCGATTCTCTAAAGTCTTAAGGGCAGGAAGTGGCTCCATCTTGTTTACATTATGATCGACTCTGGGATTCTCTTCTGTGTCTTATGGACTCTGTGTCTGCTGCACTGCCTGCCCATAGATAATGTACACCGTCTGTTTGACATTATGGCCAACTTTTCTTGATACAGTCTGGGTTCCTGCTTTTTAATGCAAAAGCAAAGGACCGCAGACCTGTGATGTGAAATGATGGAGATGTCTTCTTGTGAGTGATACTCGCGTATGCCACATAAAGATCCATAGCACTACAACACTCAATAGTACTTTAATCATTCCATGAACATCTAAACACCAGACATCTTTCCTGTTTTGAGCTTTAGCACACACAAGCTGAAGATCCATAATAATGCATTACTTCTGTAATCACACTCATGCTAGTTCCAGGTCTACTGTAGACTAACTCAATAGCCAGCATAGCGGCTGTTGTCTTCCTTTGTGTTGAAGCCGACAGCGTGCTTGTACTCCCGAGGCCTCGTTAGCTAGTTAAGGCCTCATAACGAGCTGTCAGCCATGGCCGACATCCATTAGGGTCAAAGTGTGAAAACTTTAAGGGAGCTGCTGTATTTTGCTACCGCCTGGCCTTGGACCCACAGGCTGTGTGCTTTATTAGCATACAGTGTTGACGTCTTTGTTATTGTTGCGTTTTTTTTCCTCTCAGCCCGAAATGGCATTCCCTGTATGCCGTTCACATGGATGTTGCATTTTTTATGTGCCGCCAGAGGAGTATAGCGCTTCATGTGTCATTGATGTAATTCTAGTGTCAGTAGGTTACACTGGCAGATTCAGTCTCTAGAAAACCCTTTCATCATGGAAAGTGAACTCTGTTCAGAGAGCACTAAAGAGAAGATTGGTTCGCTGTAGAGATCTATAAATAGGCTGTTCCCTAGGCAAAGAGGTCATAGGCCTTGAGATAAGCCGTTAGCTGGAGAACTCAAGATATATATTGTCCAGAGAGTTCTAGAAACAAGGCAGAGAATAGCTGTATTCGCTGAGGGGCTGAGGGGCTCTCGAGATAGGCAGGGAGTTTTACAGCATGCATGTCTTTATATGAGCACTGGAGTAGTGTTCATTGTTCCATAGAAAGCTCTATAGACTGGACTGGTTAATGGAGAACTCCAGAATGAAACATAGTTCCAAAGAGAGATACAGAGATAGGAAAAGTTCCCTATAAGGTCTGGAGTTCCCTAGAGATTACTAGAGAGAAAGACTTTGTTTCTGTAAAGAGCTCTAGATGGTGGAATATAGAGAGCTATATAGATAGCACTGTTTATTGTAGAGAGAGAGAGGGTTTTTGTTTTCTCCACTTAAACCTAATGTCTCTGTGGGGCCGTGATGCACTTTTCAGTTAAGTTTGATAGACCCTTCAAAATAGAGTAATAAGTTGTTTTATACAAATATAAGTACAGTTATGTCGTTAAAATGTTTGGATATCCTTGACTGGCTGCAGCTTCTAGATTAGTTTTCTCTTTTGTCTCTTACTGTTTCTTGATATAAGTAACGAAAGTAATGAAAAAAAGTAATGAAAATGGCCCAACGCGAGGGGCGGCACAAAGCATGCATTTGAAAATATCACTGCACGCAATTGGATAACACTAAGACCAATCAGAAGAATACAAGGGGTGACGTATCCAGACCAGCGCAGCTTACCAATAGATAAGTCTCTTGCCGTATCCAGTCGGTAAAACAGCAACCCTTTTGGCCCGCCTATATCAGATACACCGATGTGATTGGTTAATGTTCAGATCCAGGGGAATCGGGGAGTGAGTATATTGCTCGTTCCCAGAGTGACTCGCTGAGTAAATTCATATTGTGTAATATTTGACTCCTCGTGTAGTACAAATACCCCTAAGGCTTTCTTTAATTTAAATTTTTTAATTGTGCAAAATATTGTTGTTGTTTGAATTTAAATGCCTCTCTTTGCATCAGCTGAATTTAAAGTTCATAGTTTTCTCATGCTCAACTGTTGTAGACCATGAGTGTGTTGTATCTCTGATGATCACTAGGGGACAGTCTAGCTCTCTCGCTCTCTCCCCCGTCCAGTCTTTCTTTACAGCTCTTTCTCATCCTCTCCCTTCCTTCCTTTGTGAGTAAATAAAAACAACCTAAATGAATTAATCAACTGTTGCAGGAAAACCAACGTCCATCCTCGATATATCAGAGACAACAAAGTTAAACCGAGAACACGGTGCAAACCTCAAGCCGCGAAGCATTTACTCGCTACTCATTTCAATTAACGATCAAAACAAACATGACTAGTATTTATATATTTTTAAGCCTATTAGCCTTCGAAAGCTTCAATGACTGAAGTTGATGTGATCAATCCAATTAGAAAGAATCAATTAAACTGTTGATCCCTCTCGCACCAATTAGAACACAGAGTCGTGTTCCTCTGTGTAGTCTAGCTGTCTTTTGTTTACCCCTGCTGCTCAGAGCCCCCCCTGGGCTGAGATCACAGGACCCCTGCCGAGTTTGTGGCGTCTGAAAGCGATGAGCGGGATTAACAATCACACGTTGGTGGTGTAAGGGTCCCCCAGGGTTCGAAACACACTTCGATGTGGGGCCGGAGTGTTCTAGAATGATGTTCAACATTCCGTTAGAACTTTCAACACACAATGAGAGTTGGCCTGAGTGTCATGCAGAAGACAAATATGACTTATGGCAAAGTTTAAAGTCACTTAGCAAGCTATTAGTGTGCTAAGTAGGAATATAATAAAATGGGTTAGGGTGCTGGATAATGGCACTAATTATTAGGATACGCATAATGGTTGTAGTACTTGGGAGGGGCAGAATAGTGTCTTGTAGGCATCCTAGAGAGCAAAGCTCTCCCCCCTGCCGAGCAAAGCTCTCTAGGATAGATAAAAGCATCTGGTAAATCTTTAAACGGTAAACACCTCTGGTGTTTGAAAGATTTGGGTATTAGCGTACTTGGAATGCTGTATCTATCTCAGCCGCTGTCGACAAATCCTCACGCTCCCAGAACCACACTATCATGATCTCAGAGAGAGATTATAATCACATGCAAAGATTATAATCTCTGCCTCGGATTAGGATTCAGAAAGATAATCCGTCACAAAATATGACTTCTGTTGATGTTCGCTCTGGCCCGGAATCGTACTTGGATGACGAGATGTGACGTTGAATCTAGCGGATGTGTGGCCAGCCGCTGTTACCACCACATTATTATTTTCCTCTGCAGAGAGCTCACCCACATATTGTCACCCTGAATCAATAAGATACAGCCTACTGGATGTGCAACACAGTGTAAATATACATGTTCCCCACCCACTGGGACTCGACTCAATATGATTATATTTACTGTATATTTCCAGCACCGACGGGCCGTCTCCCCGCTTCCTACAGCATTACCCACAATGCACCCTGGTCACACAAGAGGGGTCGAGCTTCCATTTAACCCATCTCCTCTCTTCTGTTTGAACACATTTCCTTTCCTTATCTCCTCCAATCTCCTCTCTCCTTGTCTAACTCCTGGAATCCTCTCCTCCACCTCTACTGAAGGCCTTTCACCTGCCCTCTCTTGCTCTCGCTCTCTCTCGCTCTCTCATTCAGCAAACAAAGGTCTCTCGGCCACTCTAAAGCTGTTACACCTATTCTCTCTCGTTTTCCTCACTCACCTAGTTCTCTCTCCCCATTCGAATCATTGTCTCTCTCTCTCCTATCCCTCTGCCTCATCTAGCCTATGTCTCTCGCCCATATCCGGTCAGGCAGAACCGTGAGGATGTCAATTAAACTGACCGGCTGTCAGCTTCTTGTAACAGTCTGTGTGTTAGGCATTTTGGCCACACGCACACAAAAACTCTCATACACACTCCTTAACCTCACACACTGAGCGTACACATGCCTCAACCTCACACACAAACATACACAGACACATCTCAACCCCACACACCCACATTGGCCATACACACACATACAGTATACAGACTTCAACCACGCATACACAAACACACACAAATATACACACACCTTAACTACACACCCAGTGGCCGCACATGTACACATCCTGACTACCTACACACACACACACACACACACACACACACACACACACACGTTGGCTGTGAGAGCCATCTTGCTCCAGTGAGATAAATAAATAAGGATTTGGAGAGAATTTGTCTGTCTGTGTGTGTGTGTGTGGGGGGGGGGGGGGGGGGGGGGGGACTGAGGCTACATTGGTCTTCTGCTGTAATTGCTTCTGGAAGAGGAAGGATAAAACGTTTTAAGCATTAGAGTAGCATCTGCTAGCATAGTGCCAAGCTAGCGTGGGGCCCTGCTAGTGATAGCATTGCATCCTGATAGCATAGCGCCCCCTGCTATTGTACTGCCCTGCAAGCATAGCATCCTCAAAGTGCTTGCAAAGTGGCCTGTCGCCTAGTATCTTGTTATATAGCAGCGCCCTTCTAGTTTAGCCTAGTATCTTTCTATATAACATCCGCTGGCATAGTGTCCTGTTACTGTCGCCTAGTATCTTGTTATATAGCATTTAGCCTAGTATCTTTCTATATAACATCCGCTGGCAAAGTGCGCTGTTACTGTCGCCTAGTATCTTGTTATATAGCATCCTGCTGTCACAGCGCCCTACTAGTTTAGCCTAGTCTTTTGCTATAAAGCATGCTGTGCCCCAGACCAGGGCACATTGCCGAAGTGTCAGTCCTAGCCAGATTTGTAGACGATCACTCTCTGTTAATTAGACAGACCCCCGCGGGCATTACAGACAAGCAGAATCACAGCGGAGTGTGTGTGGTTGTGTTAAGGTGACCAGATTTCTGAGACAAAATCCGGGGACATTTTGGATTCAGCGGTGTAAAAACCACCCAACATGTAGTGTTTACATGTAGTGTTTTTGTCATAGAAAACTAAAACGGGGACACTGCCCTTACCCTGGTGGACGGGATTGTTGATGGGGGGGGGGGGGGGGAGGTAAGATAGATCAGAAACAAGAGCAGGATGTTTTATAATGCTTAACTAAAGATGATTTGAAGATATGGAAAGAAATGATAGACCTAAGTGAGGAAGGAAGGTTGTTCCAATCTGATGGAGCTTTGAATTTGAATGCCCGACGACCAATTTCTTTGTTGATTCTAGGTGTGAATAGAAACAGGTTGTCCATGTGCCGTAGGCTGTATTGAGAAGTAAAAGGAATTAAGAGTTGTTTCAAATATGAAGGGAAATTGAAATAGATGCATTTGAAACTAAGTATTGACCAATGGAGTTGCCTTCTGGACTTAGGGGCAGGCCAGTTCAGGGACTCATAATTAGGCAGTGATGGGTTCTATAAGGACACCTGAGCACAAATCTACATAGACTATTATATAACACATTAAGAGGACAGAGATTTGTTTCAAAGGTGTTACCATAGATAACATCAACATAGTCCAATATTGGGAATATTAATTGCATTAGAATTATTTTCCGGAGAGAAGCAGTCAACAGAACGATAAAGTGATTTCAGACAACCAAATATTTTCTTGGTGATTGAATTAATATGAGGTTTAAAGGATAGCTGAGAATCAAGCCAGAGGCCTAGATATTTAAATTCTTCAATTTTATCTATTGTTTTTCCATCAAGAAGACTAATAGACCAGTTACTTAATAACGAAGGATCAGGTCGAGTGCAAAACAACATACTATATGATTTTTTCTTATTCAACAGAAGCTTATTTGAAGATAACCATATTTGAACCAGATTGAAATCAGATTGTAGAGTGTTGAATTTGTGTCAGTATCAGAGCTGGAAGGGTATAATACAGTAGCCTGGCTCCGCCCGCCCACCTACTTCCGCCCAAATTTCATTTTCCCTTCAGTAGTCAGTCTGGGGCTGGGGCTTGTTAGTGGGATTTTGCCCGAACAAATTTCTTTGTGACCAATCAGCG
Organism: Micromesistius poutassou; assembly: GCF_964030765.1. NCBI lineage: Eukaryota > Metazoa > Chordata > Actinopteri > Gadiformes > Gadidae > Micromesistius > Micromesistius poutassou. The sequence continues at coordinate 15,377,062 of NC_140281.1, read as the reverse complement.
AACAGAGGAAGTGGCTGAGAACGATGACGTCGAAGTAGCGACGTATTGTCAATGACAAGACCCAGCCTCGACAGTTGACTGCAAACATTATCTCTGTCCTTACTATCGAATATTAATGTAGAATTTGTAATTGTTCCTTGAACTCTAAAATTAGATGAACAAAACCTGCAGCTATCGTTGACAGACATCTTCACGCTTCATCTTGTTTTGTTTGTGTACACAGCCTGCGCATGCGCGCAACGTAGTTTCCGGCCGGTCCCGGCGCATGACAAATGTCACGACCAAACGCTATTGCGATTGGTTATGGCAGATCCAGAGTGGCACTGGGCAGATCCAATAGTTAATATTGGATCTAAACGGCGGGTGTCTGTTGAATAAACTTCAACAGACACCCGCCTCCAAGTGAGTGAACATTTGCCAATTACAGCAGTTCCAGACCTTCTGTACAAATGAAATGAAGTACGATGGTCTGGTAGCACCAGGCTATATAATACAGTGTCATCTGCATATAAATTAATTTGGCAGTCAGAACAGATTTGAGGAAGATCATTAATAAAGATCAAGAACAAAAGAGGACCTAAGGATGAGCCTTGTGGAACACCTTTATCAATGATCTTGAATTCTGATTGACTTCCCTGAAAGGAGACACACTGACTTCTAAAATGAAGAAATTAGTTAAGAAATAAAAGAGAGTTAGTAGAAAGACCAATAGCATACAATTTATCTAAGGGAAGATGATGATCAACCATATCAAATGCTTTTGAAAGGTCAATAAATATAGCACCTGTAGGCATATTGCTGTCAGCTGCTGACAGTATATCATTTGTACATTTTAGAATGCAGTGGTGGTTGAGTAACTAGGTCGAAAACCTGATTGGTGTGGAGATAATATGTTATAGTCTGCAAGGTATTTAGATAATTGATTAAATATTAGTTTTTCAATTTTTTTTAATTTTTTTTTGATAATTGAGATTGGTCTATAATTATTGGTGTCAGAGGTGTCACCTCCTTTATGAAGAGGGGTTACTATAGAGCTTTTCCATGATGAGGGTGTTTCACAAGTTGCGAAAGATAAATTAAATAAGTCAGCCAGTGGGAATGACAAAACATGAGAGGCAAGTTTAAAGAACTTATTTCCAGACCATCTGGACCAGCACTGCATCCAGAGCATAGGCTATCAATAACCCGCTGAACATCAGTTGGAAAGATAGTTTTGAAGCAAAAGGAGTTGCTACACCTATTCTGATTCGAGGTTAGACCAGAGTAAGTGTAACCAGATAGAGAGCTGCCAATTGTAGAGAAGTGCTGGCTGAATGCCTCTGCAATTAATAAAGGTTCACTCACAGTTTGATTGTTTAGTCTAATATGTGTTGTAGGGCTTTTTGTGGATTTATTGGTTATACTATTGATTCTCTTCCAAAATTTATTTGGGTTCTTAAAATCAGTTGATAAGCAGTCTTTATAGTAATTTGCTTTAGTATTTCTTGTGTTGGTTTTACATTTATTCCTTAACTCCTTATAAGCATTCCAGTCAGCAGCATCCTTTGTTTTACAGTATTTTTTCCAGGCCTTGTCTCTTTGTTTGAATAAGAGTGTATGTGTAAGTGTAAGTATATGTATCTCCCTTGATCCAAGGTAGATGTCAACCCTTGACCTTAATTGATATATAAATGGAGCATGCTTGTTGATTATCTCGACAAACTCGGTATAGAAGAAATTCCACGCATCTTCAACAGATGGAATTAATTGAAATCTCTCCCAGGAGGAAGATGAGGCACTTTGATTTTCCAAATACAAAAAACCATAGAGTGGTCACTAAAAGAGTCAGGCAAGACCCCAGATTGTAAAATTCTGCCAGGATGGGAAACTAAAATCCAATCAAGCAAAGAGGAAGAACTGGGACCGACTCTAGTGGGTTCAGTTATGAGTTGAGTTAGATTTCTGCTGTTAAAGAGTTTCCGATCTTTTTGAGAGGAGCGATCCAGCCAATTAGAATTGAAGTCATCTAATGATTTTTTCACTGGTGCAGTCTAAATAGTTAATGGTAGACAGGATACAATCAGTAGTTTCTGCTGGAGCAGGTGGAGGTTTATAAATATTTCCAATGATTAGTCGTTTATTTTCATGAAAAATGATTTTAACGAAAAGGCCTTCAAAATGCTGGGGATTCTCATTTGGAAGAACAAGTTCTACAGTCAGATTTATGGATACATATGTTAAGAGGCCCCCACCTCTTGAGCCTCTATCGTTCCTAAATAGAACATAATTATCAAGTTTGACTTCATCATCAGGAATATTACTATTTAACCAAGTTTCAGACAAAGTGATTACATGGGGTTTATTATAGGTAAGCCAGGCTCGCAGTAAATCAATTTTAGATGGTAAACTCCTAATGTTCAAATGAATGACATGCAGCCCTTTAGCACAATTCATTAATCCAAAATAACTGAGTAAGTATGCATATGATATGGAAGTAAAAATGCACACAGAGAGTCATCGCAGGTTGTGGTGAGAGAGGCAGAAGGAGAGCAACAAACACAAACATAGGCACACACACACACACACACACACACACACACACACACACTCACACGTAGACACACAGGACAGGAGAGCACATACGGCATTGGAGAAAGCAATGCAATACCAAGTAAGTAATAATATTAATAAAAAAAATTAAAAAGGTACTCAGCTCAGTCTACATGGCTCAGCATAATGCAGGCATATCAAAATGAAAGGTCCATGTCTACTAAAAGTGATATATTGGGCCTTTATGAGGGCAACCAAAAATAAATTAATAATGATAATAATATGCTTCAACAGCTTCTTAGTTCATTAGCTTCAACATCCAAAAGTATTCAGTAATTATTCTAAACTAATTATTTATAATTAGTTTAGATTAGTTTATCAACCCATCTTTTAGTGTTACACCATTTTACGACACTTGTGATATGCTATACGGCAAACAGTAGTAAAGCAGCTGCCACTAGCATCGCCCATCAACAATTTAGCAAGAAAGAAAAAAAAAAAAGCAGCAGTCACAAAGCCCGCAATTCTATCAGCGACAAGGTTGCACATATGAAACATGAAACTCAATGCCAGGCCGATGAGAAAATAAGTTCACAAGGATGAATCACAAAAGAGTTCAAAAAGTTCATCAGCAGGCAGTGTCGTGCTGGCGCTGACACTATCGACTGGTCACCAGCCATCAGTCTGCGATATCAGAGTCAATGGAGTTAATGGAGGAGAGTGCACCGAAGAATTTCTCAGCTTAACCAGGAGTATGAAAGAGATGTCTCTTACCAGCGTGGGTAACTCTCAGCATGCAGGGAAAGAGCAGGCTATATTCGATGTCCCGATCACAGAGCTTTTTCTTCACTTCAAACTCTCGGCATCTCAGGACTCGAACTTCCTTCGAGGAGCCCTCTTGGTTCTCAGCCCTCGCTTTGTACTGAAGGGGGTCCTTCTTGTCCCTGGCTAGTTTCATTATCTTCAGCTTCTCTTGAAAGTACTGAAACTTTACCAAGATCGGCCTGGGACCCTTGGCTTTGACGTTGTCCATGATACCAGTGCGATGACAGCACTCAATCATAGGTGGAACGGAGAAATTTGCTTCACCTAGAAGCTGTGGAATCAGATGTCTCATGAAGCCGAGGATATCTTTGGCCTCGGCCTTCTCAGGTATGCCGATGAATCGTAGATTGCAGCGTCTGCTTCGGTTCTCGGCGTCTTCAGTCCATGATTTAAGGACGGTGTTTTCCTTTTCGAACACCTTTACACATTTGACCAGTTCTGTTATGTAATCTTTGTTTGAGCTTACTCTCTGCTGAATCTCATTGACCTGATCTCCGAGCATATGAAGGGATTCATCCATTTTCTTCAGACTGGGTCCAAGTGAATCTATTTTAGAGTCAGTGAAATCATGCCGAGTTTCATTTGCTGCATCATATCCAAAATACTTTGGAGAGTAATTGGTTCACCCATTGTAAGACCATCAGCGTTTCCACTCGCACAAAGAGAAGGGTGAACTCTCAAAACTTGTGGGTTTGGTGCTAAAGGCTGCTTTAGTTTTTCTTTCTTGTTTCACCACAGGTAGTTCATTAGCACCAGAGACTTTTTATGGTGGAAATAGATATCACAACATCCTTAGTAGACAAATAGTTTAGCCAGTAGACTGGAGCTCGCAACACTCACGGCGGCCATCTTGGCCGCCGTGAGTGAATGAATGAGAACAAGCTGCAGGATTGTGAGTATACATGCGTCACTGTGTGTGCACATGCTTTTAGTGTGTCAAAATGATCAAGGTTATGCCCGTGTTTTTGAGCGTATGTGTCATAGCAGAGGACAGATGTTCATCATTTCTTTGTGTAATTAAAACACACTAGAGATCACATAACCAGGGAATATAACCTCTAAGTGAAAATGACAAATTAATCAAATTCTGAGAAGCCAAGAGAACTTCAGGAGCACATAGTTTGAGAAGAAAGGCAGTGATAATGTACCAGGGTTTCTGCCACAGTTAGCATTATATATATCATAATAATGTAACAGCAATTCAGCTATACACAGCAATATCTGAGAGATGAAACCACTGTAGTATAATATCTCAGCATCTCTCTTGTCAGGGTGGAAAGTGTAGACATATTCAGATATTACCAAACAAAGAAGAAACACGCAGAAGTCTTGACGCAATCCACTTGGAATTCAGAAACTGAAAAATAACAGGTTGTCTCAACCCGAATCACACCCAGCACAGTATAAAACAAACCTCAGTTATTCTCAAAATAAATCACAGGGCTAAAACAGTTGACCAAAAGCCGACAATTACACAACAAGAATAGAATCAAACATTGGCCAGAAAGAAACACCAAAAAGTAATTCTTTAAAAATGCATCGGTTGGATTGTTTACTTTCCATTTTTTCAAGCACAAATGAGAGGTTTGGATAATTAGACGGCATGGAACATGATGACTACACCCGGCCATTTAAATCATGACATAAACCAGGAACGAATAGCCGGTCGGCAGAAGACAATAACCAGGCTTATAGACCTCTGAAGAATAACTCGGAGGCGGGACTTATTTCCATCTAGTGTCGACTGGATTTTTGGATTGTCGTGCCGTTAAAGTAATATTAATAATCGTTCACTACTTTAACAGTGCCGGCAATCCAAAAACCCAGTCGAAACTAGATGAAAAAAGTGTGTAGTTCAAAACGTGACGCAGCTTTTAATTCTTCGCCACCTACAGAGTTTGTTATGTACGATCATTCAAAAACCACATGTTATTTCCCATAGACATTTGACCGAGGGAACCGTAGCCTCAGGGGCGGGGCTTATTCTTCAGAGGTCAATAGCACGACCAAGCTGTCTTGCTACTGAAATTTAAATAGCCCTCATACATAATTCTTCTTTTTTATGTAGAGCTACATTTACGTTGAAGGATGTTACTGGACCCTCACGTACACAAAGGAATTCTTTATATCAACACCAGCAGGTGTGGCAGCTTCTGTAATCATAGCGTCCATTTATAGCAACATTGTGTTACAGTGTGCCTGGTTTTGTTTAAATGCTGGCTGAGGCGGGGGGAGGTGTGTTTGTGTGACCTTGTGGTATCTAGCCTTAGCCTTGTAATCCCTCTGTTGATTTGTGGATTGGAGCGTGTTTTGAGGTGCGTGTGTTTGTTTTCGAGTTATAAGAGTTATTGTGTGTGTGTGTACGTGTTGGTCTTGGGTTATGATTGATTGTATTTTGAGTTTGATTGTGCATATGTACTTACGTGCGTTTGTACAGCTGCGTTAAGTGTGTGTTGTCTGTGCATCTCAGTGGGGATGCTTGTCTCTCTTTGTTCAGATATCTGTAAAGGTCTCTTCAGTTGAAACCAGGTTTGTTCGCTGTTAGCATACTGAGCTTGGAAATACACAATCGACTGGGCTAAGCTGTTAACATACTAAGCGAGGGAATATGCAGAAAACTGGGCCAGAATGTACTGTATGGTATTTAGTCCTCTCCTTGACTAAACACTTGAGGTGAAAAAGTTAAACGACTTAATTATATTTTTGTCCTATTTACACTTCTTACATAACTGTGTGTCTGTGTGTGTGTGTGTGTGTGTGTACACATGTCTGCTTAACTTAAGGTTAAATGCTACTGTTCTGTTTTTTCTGAATTGTCCTTCACTAGTGAGATTAGACTCGGCTTGTCATGTTTATTCCATGATTCATCATTTCAGAGCTTATAGAAACATGATCCACGTATAATTATCAGCCCAGGTAGCATCATTTGTCTCTGTGTTGCCGTACTAACGCTAACCTTGGTAGGATGAACAGAATGAAAATCACAATTCAGAGGTTATTGTCAAGTGGTCCTGGAGAGAATTATTACCGAGAGGGAGGGGTTATTTCCTTTCACAACTAAAACAAACAGACCTCACCAGAATCGCTGGTCAGTCCGTCTCCCTCTTCTAACCCACGTTTCTGTCTGTCCCACGTCTTTCTGTATGACCCTCCTGCTCCTTTGTCTGCCCAAAATGCCCATCTGTCTGACCAATCCGTCTGTCTGACCAATCCTTCTGAAGTGTGTTACACCAGGTCCACCATCATGGTTCGTTCTCCGGACCCCATCTGGCTGGTGGTCAACCAGACGGTCCGGAGGTAAAGCAGTCTGTCTGTCTGGTCTAGCAGACTGTCTGGCTGGTCTAGCAGACTGTCTTGCCTGCTTGTGTTTGTAGGAGCTGTGAGGTGAATACTAACAGGACCAGGCGGGCTCTGGCACCGGGGTTTAGCCCAGAGTCATCCTGCTGAATAACAGCCGCTACAAATAGAAGAAATGATGGAAGATGTGATTATGGAAAACGCTGAACCACCACAAGTCTGAGGGAGAGTTAGGAGAGTTAGGGGGGGAATGTCACCCTGGGATAGAATTATGTCCGGCTTACGAGGAACCATTTCCTCTTGCGGTGGTTTTGAAACTGAATTATATCCACTGTCAGTTCTGTCGTTGCTCAAAGACGTCCTCCATTAGAAGGATGACCATAAGACGGGGAACATATATGTTTCCTTCAAGCAGCTACCTTTTGTTTTTCTTCTTTTTTTGTGTGTTGACATCAGGCAGGTCATGGTCTCCATGGTGACAAGACTGACTGACACATACCCTGTGACCCATAATTCCCAGTGGTCTAAACCCTGTCAAACAGAGGACCCAGTTCAGAGTTCAGAACCACTGCGTACGTTTTCCACCAGTACATTAACTCAACAGACATCGCCAAATTTATTTTGCTTTAATCATCGACTATTAATCTTCTCCCAAGTTTAGTGTGTTTAAATTGAATCGGCACTTCTGCCCGCGTGCACGGGGCAGGTTCATCTATCAAAGGTGGCAGACAATGTTGCCGAGGAGGAGCAGGCTGGGGCCAGGGAGTGTCTGTGACAGCTCCAGGAGAAGGAGGATCCAACTGCTTTAGTGGTGAAAAGATGTGTTGTCCCCAGACAGCAGGGTGATGCCCTGGTGAACGCTACGGTTCCCCGCACCGCCTTCAGACACCATTAAATGTACCTGCTTTCTCCTCTCTTTCTCTCTACCCCTCTCTTAAATAAATTCTCTTTTCAAATCTCTCTCTCCGTCTACCTTTCAGAAAGTTATCTTTCAATATCTCTCCCTCAGTCTTTCTCGAACTTCTCTCTATTCCCCCTCTCCATATGAGTTAGTGTGTGTGTGTGTGTGTGTGTGTGTGTGTGTGAGTCCGACTGATTGGACTCTGGGGCTGGGTGAGTGAGGCTGCAGGCTCCATCTCCACACACACCCGGGAGAGATCTCCTGCCTGGCAACACGGAACACCAGGCCATGTTTCATTATCTACAAACCTTACAATCAACCAGATTTCCGACAGCACCACCCTGCATCCTTTTGTCCGCAGGAGCCCAGTTAAAGTCAGGCACCTCGGTGGCGTGTAGCATTTGACATTGTTACAGGGACACTTTCAACAGAAGAATTTCCTTGCAAGCGACCATTGCTACTGCTTGTTTTGTTGTGTATTTTACGATATAAAACCTTTAATTATATCTCTCAATCCTATTCTCTCTCTCCTTTCATGTACATTCTTTCATGTGGTTGGTCTATGCGAGGAGAAATCTAAAGAAAAATGTGCTCCCTGTTTATACATTTTTCAAATCATCTTCCAACATCTTTGTTTTATTTCGTAAACTGACCAGCGAATGGGATTGAACCTCTGCTCCCTCTGTGAATCTGCAGGTTAGGACCTCGTCTGGACCGCCACTCTCTGTAATTGCCTACGTATCTCTGCCAGATGTCCTCCATATTTCTCGGAAGTTGAAGCTGTCACACGTACTTTACTACTGGTTTGACAAAGTGAAATAAAGATTGTCCTCTTTTTGTCCTCTTGTGGACCGGATTATTATGTACGCTCCCAACAAAGCCATCTCTGTTCTCTCTGAATAATTTCATAGATTACCATTCAGGCCTTCCATCTCGCAGCTTTTACAAAGCTACCTGGATTTAATTCAGGTGCAGGTCCTGGTGGAGCATGTATGGGTGAGGGCATCTTGCTCTTGAATGAGGTGGGCTACAGACACTGGAGGATCCAACACAGCACTACAACATTTCTTTTGCATGTCATGTTCTCCTGAGACATATTATGGCTCTCAGCCAGAAGGCGTGTGCCTGTGTTCTGAGTGATTTGCGCGTGTGTGTGTGTGTGTGGACCAGGTTGACACGTACATGATCAGGGCGGTGATGTGGAGCTTCAACAGAGATGATTGGCCCTTCATTACCGTAGGAGAACCTCATTTTGTCTCTGGGTCCTCAGGGACAGTCACTCTCAGTCCTGGTGTCTCTTCGCCCCCTCAGACCCACGGAGCCCTCGCACCTCGGTGGAACAGCAATAGTTGGTTTGTTGTTTTTTTCCATACACAGGTAGGATGAATTATTTGTTTGTTGCTTCTGTTATGTCTGCCCATTCAAATTTATTTTTATTTTTTTTATTTATCAAATTATTTTTCACAGTTTCCTTCCATAATTTCTCAACTAATTTCTTTGTCATAGCCACATGAAGAACGTACATAAAATACATGTTTGCATTTGACATAGATGACAACAGACATACATTGGGGTTGGGGTACAGAGGGATACATACATTGTGACATACATTATCTGTGGGGTTTTGGTTGGTTGAGTGATGGGATAGCTGAGGGGATTAGGCTCCTGCTGAAACAGGCTTTTTTGCATCTTATGCTTCTTTACCCCCTACCATAGGGTAGGAGTGAGAAGCAGCGGTGGAGTGGATGAGTAATGTCCTGTGTTATTGCATGAGTGATACGTGTGATGGCTTTGATGTTTAGTTCTTGTAGATTGGGGGTGTGCAGACCTATTATTTTGGTGGCAGTATTGGTTATCTGAGTGAGTCTGTTGCAATTTTTTACATTGAGCATATTGTAGAAGCCGGTGGAACAGTAGTAGGAGTAAATGGGGGGCAACATGAAGTAATTTTGCACATTGCTGACAGTCTCTGATTTCCTTTTTTGTCAAAGTCTGTTGTGTGGTGTTCAAAGGTGAGGTTATTGTCAATTATGAGTCCAAGGTATTTGAAGCAGTCTACTGTCTCTACAGTTTTGTTGTTATTGATGATGCAGTGGTAGGGTTGTGGAGAGCCAAACATTTCTTTTGTTTTACCGACATTGAGTTTGAGATGGTTTTTGAGATGTATGATGGTCCATCCATCATACATCGCGAAGGTCACTCCCATCTGTGATGTCACAAATGGATAGGGCCTGGGCGGAGGCCAACCTGCTCCTGACTACATATTTTTATTTGAGTTTTCAACATCCATTTTGCACAAACATACACAAAATAAACAAGACAAAAACAAACAAAACAAATCAATGGCCCTGTAACTAGACAACCTAATTATAGCAGTGGCCAATGAGAATATACACGAAAAAGCTATACAAGAAGCAAAGGGAGAACCATACATACAAATTAGGTTGTATTAAGAAAACAGTAATACAAAAAAAAAAGTAAAGGACAACAAAACAAACAGTAATGGTCATGTTAAATCAAATTATAAAGCACCCAAAAAATGACAAGGCTAGCACAAGAAGGTGTAGCCTGGACGGGGTCCAATAAACTCTATGCAATGTTTTAAATTGAATTAGTCTTGTTTTAAGTTCTCTCGACATCTTTTTTGAGTTTTTAAGGATCAGACTCCAGTTCTCCTCTGAGAAAGCAATATTAAGATCAGCTTCCCATGTCAATCTGAGGGCTGACAAATCATCCTCAGAGTTAAGAAGTATGGAATAATATGCTGCTGCCTCATGACCCTTTCCAAAAATATCTAATATGCGATTCCAGATGTCCAAACTAGGGGGAGCCACAGAGGCCGAGCCAAAGGTCTGTATCAGCAGATGTCTCAGCTGCAAGTAACACCAGAACAGATTTTTGTGGGATATCAAATTGTTGTTTTATATTTTCAAATGAATGAAGTATTCCCTCTTCATACAGATCACCTAGAACCTTAGCCGTTTCTCAATTCACGTTCTCATGTGTACTCGTGTACTTGGGTTCTCGGTAAACGTCATCAGTGGTAGCCCAAGCACTGTTCCAATTCCAAGTACGCGATTATGCGAGTACTGTCGTAAAACCCGGAAGTGTTCTCGATGAGGCCGTTCTACCGAGGATGCATCGGAGGTGACTCGTGTGGACTTGGGACCGTTAAATATCCCAGGATGCATCATCGAGTCCGCTGCTGTTCCAATTGCAGGTGCGTACTCGCATTCTCGGAAGTCTGTACTTGAAAGTCCGGACTTGCCAAGTACGTACTTCCAAGTCTGTGAGTTCGTAGTCCGCGTACTTGGTATTGAGAAACGGCTCTTGATTCCTTTTCGATACCACAGTTTCCAAAAGAAGGGTAGTTTGTCAATACGAAGTTTAGGGTTAAACCAGATTCCTGCATGTAGATGAAGATGGGGGCTGACCCCATGAAATGCACTGGAGAGAGTGGGTCACATAACCCGCTCTCTAAGGCAAACCAGGGTGGGGCTCTTTCTGGGGGCAAAAACCAGTGTGCCATGTGTCTGAGACTGAATGCTAGGTGGTAAAATCATATTAACTAAACTCAAAGAACAAATGTAAAACCATATAATGTTTAACAATTATATTTCTCTAAACAACAAAGCCTTTATCTGTCTAAAGTGAGGCTCAGACACCACTACAAAGAGTAGACTATTAGAGACTATATGCATGAAGGAAAAACTACAAAATAATAAATAAATCTTGCCTTTTCCCCATATGTCCGTTGATTGGGTAATAAAACGTCCACTTAATGTTCAAGGTCCCGTCCTCCTGCGTGATCCCAAAATTAAAAATTATTCCATTTGTGAACAAAGTTCACAACCAAGAATGAAAAGGAAGAATAAAAAATAAACCTGACTCATCCATAAGCATAAACGTATTCTCCTATCTTTTTGATGAAACAAAGGAGATCCTTCTTATAAACGTTCAAGCATCTTATAACAATCGCAGGACGAGTAAAAAAAGGGAGATAGAAAGAGTCTGTGGTGAAGTTGCAATAGAGAGTCAAAGCAATAATCCAACCATTTTGTAAACTAAATTGGGGGAAAAAAAGCAGGATCGAAGGGAGGAAAGAAGGGTGAGTGAGCCAACTTGCAGGAAAAAATATTCCAAAACATCTTGTTAACGCCAAAATCCGACTTCACGGCCTTCTTTGGATCAACAAATTCACGGCGACCCTCCGGCACCCGAATGACGAGCAAAGCAGGGAATATCAAGGAGAACCTCATCCGTTGATCATGGAGCAGTTTCTTGCATTCGATGAAGCGCAGGCGTTTGTCAGTGACGATCTTGGAGTAATCGGGAAACTCCATTATGTTATGCCCGTGCCAGGTAACCTTCCCTTTACGGGCTGCTTCCACGATGCGCTCTCTGTCTTGGAATCTCAAGAATCTGGCAATGAGGGCCCTCAGTCTCGGTGTCTGGCCCGGTTCCGACTGACGCCTTGCTCCCATCCTGTGCGCTCGGTCAATCTCCAGCCTCTCAGAGAAATCTAAAGGAAAGCCTGTGTATCGCCGCCCTCGCACTCTTCCGGGAAGCCGACAAAACGTAGGTTATTCCTTCTTTCCCTGTTCTCAATGTCATCCAGTTTTTGTCTGAGCAGCTCAACCTCCTCTCTGGTAGCGGGGGGATTCTCTTTTAGCTCCTGATTAGCTGCCTCGAGGAAGGTTGTTGGCAAGCTCTCGCGCCACTACCCTATCGGTGGCAGTGGGAGCGTTGCTAGCTGCTGGCTCCTGTTGCGTGGAAATATTCTGCATCGGCTCCATTAGCTTGTTCGTTAGCTTTCGGGCTAGCCATGGCAAAACTCAACAGCAACTGCTGGTTACTATTATTTGCAGCTGCCTTTGGGCATTTTGTTCTCTGTCACAGAGTATACTAAGGTCTGAAAAAATCTGACTTTCGCAGTGTATTTTAAAGTTTCACCGTCAGGGCAGGCAGAGCATGTCTTTCAAGCAGCCATCTACACCTATCACCTGCGTCACGTGACCCTGTGAGTGTTTTTTTAAGGATGTATCTGAGGTGTAGTTTGTGAACTCCGCGAGCTGCTGATCATGTGAGAGAAGGTGATGCAGTCGCATTAAACAAAGATGTTGCAAGATGGTGCGATCTACGAGAGAGATGCAGAGGAACTGTCCTTACGAGGCTTTTGTCGGGATAAAAAACAAGTGGTCAGCAAAATAAAGAATATGTTGGCGTTTTTGCACTTGTAAATAGTTAATCGAATCGCGTTTGTAGCCTACACTCAGACGTGAACTCATTCTTGTCTTCATTCATAAAAAAATAAAAACATTCGGGAGTATGCAAATTATTCTAAAGAGGTCTAGACTCCATGCGTAGCCCCGCCTTCTCCAGTGAACCAAGAAAGCCCCCGCCATGACGAACGGGGGATTTTACCCTCTCGGTTTACACAGGAAACTTTATTTTTTATGAAATATTTTATTTTCAGTTTTACATATGCAATGTATACAAACATATCAGTATACCAACAGTATAGAGACATAAAGTGTGGAGGATAAACCCCCCTACTCTATAACCAACCCCTCCCCCCCCCCCCCCCCAAAAAAAAAGTCAGTGTTAAGGTCAATACAAACGATTACATTAAGTACTAAATATGTCTAAATATGGCTGCCAAATTTTCAAAAAGGTTTCCAGGGGAATGCAGCTATTCATCTCAACAGACCACTTATCAATAAGAAGAGTGGAGTCAGATTTCCATGACACTGCAATGCACTTCTTAGCCACACATAGAGAAATTTCAATGAATTTGAGTTGTGCACTGTTTAGAGAATGACGAATACTTGTAAAGTTCCCCAATAAACAAAGTTCAGGGTCCACAGGAACATCAACTCCTGTGATCCTGGTTAAAGTGGAGCTTATATCATGCCAAAAAGTCCTAACTTTCATACACAGCCAGGTACAATGCAAAAAGGAACCAACTTCAATATCACATCTGAAGCACATTTCTGACAGGCTAGATTTGAATTAATGTCATTTTTCTGGGGTAAGGTATAATTGATGTAGAATATTATAGTTAATCAATCTATATTGGGCATTGATAATAGTTGACAAGCTGTTTTGACATAATTCCATCCAAAACAGTTAATCAATTGTAACATTGAGATCTGACTCCCATTTCATTCTAGACTTATGCACACCTGGTTTTGGGCCCTCATTCAACAACAAGCGATACATTTTAGAAATAAATTTATGTTTGTTCCCATCATAAAGAAATCTTTCAATATCATTCATGACAGGCAGAGTCATTTCGGGACCCAAATTAGCTCTCAGAAAGGATCTTAGTTGGAGATAACAGTAAAAGGTTTGATTGAGCAAGTTATATTTCCTCTTCAGGTGCTCAAATGACATGAAAAGTCCCTTGTCAAAGCAATTCTCCAAGTGTTGGATTCCCTTATGATACCATATGTCCAGAATCTTATTATCAATTATTATCATCATGGGTAAGTTCATTTTGCTTTAAAGGTGTTTTAGGTGACAGTCCCACCTTCAAACCAAGACTTTTGTGAACCTCATACCAAGTTTTTATCAGATGCCTCAATATAGGGTTATCTGTCCTGTTGTGTACAGTTCTAGAATTATGCTTATAAATGAAGTCACTGTGGACCTTTTCTTTCAGGGGGTGCAGTCCGATTTGTGTCCAAGAGGGGGTGTCACTGCCCTCAAAAAGGGATGAGATGAACCTCATTTTAGCTGCCAAGTAGTAGTTAGTAGTAGTAAAATTTGGTAGTCGAAGTCCCCCTGAGCCATAGTCCCATGTCAGCTTTGCCATGGATATCCGGGGTACTTTACAATTCCATAAAAATTGTCTGACATGTCTATTGAGAGCTTTGAAGAAGGATTGTGGTAATGGAATGGGCAGGGATTGAAACAGGTATTGCAATCTCGGTTGTACATTCATTTTAATACAATTAACTCTGCCAATCAAGGTGAGAGGCAAGCCCATCCATCTACGTAAAGCATCCTCAATCTTAGTAAGCAGTGGGAGGTAATTCAATTTGTACAGGTTTTTGAGGTTGTTGTCTACAAATATCCCAAGGTATTTTATACCATCCATAGGCCATCTAAATGGACTTGCGCGCTGGAGTTTGGAGTGATCAAAATTTGTCAATGGAATAATTTCACTTTTTTCCAAATTCACCTTATAGCCTGAAATATTACCATAAGTATTAAGTACAGTTTGTAATTTGGAAAGAGAGTTACCAGGGTCTTTTAAGTACAACATAACATAATCTGCCAGAAGATTAATTTTATGAACTGTCCGACCCAGCTGAAAGCCCTTTATGTCAGGATCTTGTCTAATTGCTTCAGCTAAAGGCTCAATTGCCAAGACATCCCAAGGCATCCCTGTCGACTTGATCTACCTAAATGGAATGCAGATGAAATCTGTCCATTGGTGCTGATTTTTGCCTGAGGTTTATGGTATAGAGTTTGAACCCAACTAATAAATAATGGGCCGATCCCAAACTTGGCCAACACTTTAAATAAATATGGCCACTCTAGCCTATCAAAGGCTTTTTCAGCGTCTAAAGCCACAGCAATACTGGGTTCTGTTTCAGATTTTGTTAAATGAATAATATTAAAGAGCCTACATAGGTTATTAGCTGAGGAGCGCTTTGAAATAAAGCCACACTGGTCTGGATTTATTAATTGTGGCAGATATTGGCCAAGTCTGTTAGCCAGGGCCTTGGAAATTAATTTATAATCTGCATTTAACAATGAAATTGGCCGACATGAAGAGCATTTCAATGGATCTCTATTTTTTTTGTAAATTACAGTAATTATGGCTGTGGAAAATGATTCAGGGAGTGTTTGAGTCTTAGAGGCCAAGTTGATGACATCCATGAGAAGTGGGAGGAGTAAATCCTTAAATTCCCTGTAAAATTCTGGAGGAAACCCATCTTCTCCTGGAGATTTGTTTGCTTGTAATGAGCCCAGAGCTTTATCAATTTATTTTTGTGTAAAGGGCAGATCAGGTTATTTTGATCTTCTTGGCCAAGTTTGGGCAGTTCAATCATGGACA
This sequence comes from Micromesistius poutassou, assembly GCF_964030765.1. Classification (NCBI taxonomy): domain Eukaryota; kingdom Metazoa; phylum Chordata; class Actinopteri; order Gadiformes; family Gadidae; genus Micromesistius; species Micromesistius poutassou. The sequence continues at coordinate 15,361,442 of NC_140281.1, read as the reverse complement.
AAAATTCATCAATTTTACTCAGATTTTCTGGTGGTTCTGATGTGTACACATGTGTGTAAAACTGTTTGAATGCATCATTAATTTCTGTTGGGTTATATGATACAGAACCTGTTTCAGTTTGGATTGAATTAATCATCCTAGAGCTTTCTTCTTTTTTCAGTTGCCAAGACAGAATTTTGTGCGCCTTCTCCCCCAATTCATAGTACCTTTGCTTGCTTCTCAGAATGTTTTTTTCAATTTTATAGGTATGCAAAGTATTGTGTCTAAGCTTGTTATTTACCAATAACTGGTGTACTTCTTTAGACTTTGAATGTTGAAACTCCTTTTCCAATTTCAAAATATCTGCTTCCAATTCTTCTATTTTTGCCATGTATTTCTTTTTGATACCTTTGGTATAAGAGATTATATGTCCCCTTAAAAAAAGCTTTTAGTGTGTCCCATAATATAAAACTATTGGGAGAAGAGGCACAGTTCGTCTCACAGAATAGCCCAATCTGATCTCTTATAAATTTGCAGAAATCAGTCTTTTGAAGGAGAGTAGGGTTCAGTAGGTTTTTCAGGCATATAAATGGATAGGGTCAGAGGTGAGTGATCTGATAGTGTTCTAGATAAGTACTCAGATTCTACTGCTCTGTGAATCAGCTGTGTCGATAACAGGAAAAGAGTTGTGGCGTCCAGAATAGAAAGAATAATCTCGGGTTTGAGGGTGCATTTGTCTAGCCTGATGCATCAGCCGCTTACTTCATTACATTTCATATAGCGTCTGAACACGAGCCGTAGAGATTCGTTTGCTTCCGGGAGGCGGTTGCTTCCGTTTGCTTCGACTAATCGCTGCTGCTTGGCGGTGACGTATGCTATGCGCCGGAAGCCGGCATCCATCTCGTCAACTGTTTACCGCAGCTTGGGAACTACACCGGTATTTCAGTTTGGGCGCTTCAGTTCGACGTCATCGCCCGTCATCGCCCGTCATCGCCACATCTGCTCGCTGATTGGTCCGTCCGCTCTGGCGGACGGAGCAAACCGAAACGCATTGCTAGTTCCCTGACTATATGGTTGAGGCAAATTAAATTTGCCGGAACCAGTAGGCGGCGCTAGCCTGGCTAGCATTTGTCTCCACACATCAGCTAAGTTTAATTCCTTCATGAATTCTATGGTGGTTTTGGCTGCTCTAGATTTGGATACTGATAGAGCTGACTTATCCAAAACAGGATCCAGGCAGAAATTAAAGTCACCCCCTATAAGAATGTTTTGCCGTCCTCCTGACACTTTTAAGAATGTCTTGGACAAATGACTCATCGTCATAATTAGGTGCATAAAAATTTAAGAGAGTCCAGGGTTCTGAGTAGATCTGGCAATTCACTAAAACATATCTCCCCAATGTCAAGTCAAGTCAAGTCAAGTCAAGAGATCTTTATTGTCCCCGGAGGGCAATTTGTAGTGCAGCCAGCAGCATAAGACAACAGTAAAAACCAAGTACAACAGTGACACAACATACGCTAATAATAGAAATAGCAATAAAATACATACACAGGACAACAATTAACAATAGTTAATAAAATAGATAAAACAACCAATAAAGTGCAACCATGCCATCCTGGAAGAAACAGGATTTAAAGTGACCACAGTGCTGTCAATTGTTAAGAAGGCCAATGGCCACTGGAACCCAGGTATTTTTAAATCTGTTGGTCCTGCATCTTGGCACATGAAATCTGCGTCTGGATGGGAGCAGTTTAAATTCAGGTGCCAAGGGATGGCTAGGGTCGGTCAGGACGAGTCTGGCTTTATTCAGGGCCCTAGTTTTGTACAGCAAGGAAATGTCTTTCAGTGGAGCACCAACAATTTTACTGCACACTCTGACTATGCCCTGAAGTCTGTTGCGGTTCTTCAGGTTAATTGACCCAAACCAGCAAATAAAAGCAAAAGTCAGGACAGATTCGATAAAACAAGAATAAAACATTTCCATGAATTTAGAGTCCATGTTTATGTTCCTGAGCTTGCGGAGAAAGTACATGCGCTGGTTGGCCTTTTTACACACTGCATCAATCTGATGCTCAAAGGACAGCCTGTCATCAATTACTGTCCCCAAATATTTATACTGCTGGACAGATTCTACAGCTTGGTCGTTGATCGACAGGGGGACAGTGGCTGGGCGGGACTTCCTAAAATCAATGGTCATTTCCTTCGTTTTTGAGACATTGATGGTGAGGAAAGACGATTTACACCACTGGATAAAATCCTCCACTACAGGGCCGGGCACAATGTATCAACAACGGTTTCTCCAATTGTTACAGGGGTGTTCTTATTTATCAAAATGGCCACTCCCCTGGCTTTAGAGTTAAAGGATGATGATATTACATGCCCTACCCAGTCCCTTTTCAATTTTCTATGTTCCAGGGGTATCAGATGGGTTTCCTGTATAAAGGCAATGTCTATTTTCAGTTTTTTCAAATGTGTTAAGACTCTCTTTCGTTTAACAGGTCCATTTAACCCATTCATATTAAAGCTCACAAATTTCACCACTCTGTTCATCAATAGCTAATAATTTTACAGAAATATTGCCCCTTCCATAAGACAAATGTGTCGCTTACAACCAAGTAGTGTAACGTAAAGCACCATATGAAAAAACAGCGAGAGACAACAAAAAAAAGAAACAATAACATCCCTCCCTTCCCACCCCGCCTTGTGCCTGTCCGAACCTGGCACATAGCATCCCGTATTCATCTCGTAAGGAGCTACTGGGCAAATAACTAGAATATATTCCCACTAGCCCCCTCTCCACGACTATAGTAACATGAATTATATTAATTATATGGTACCGCGATATAAAGCAATTAAAGCAGTGAAGATATGAACAGTATCAACACCTCAGGCTACGTGAACATGGCAGCAGTTCAAACTGGGCCATAGTAATATAGTATATATAAAACAGAATGCAAAGGGGCCTCCGTGCTGCGAGCAGCTAGTTAGCTGCTTTGAACAAATAGTTGCCTCACATCGACGCATCCGTGAGTTAAATGAAGAATGTCAGTGTATGGATCTACTCCCCTTCTCGTACATTATTCCTTTCCAGGGACTTTGCCACCTCCTTCGGGTCCGCGAAAATCTTGGGCGCTCCGCCGTCTCGGGGGTAAACATAGTGCCCGGCCGGGTATCGCAGTGTGTGTTTTATTCCTTCGTCGCGCAGGGTCTGCTGCACTTCTTTGAAGGCACGCGCTGAGCCATGACCTCGCTGGTGTAATCCGGGAAGATAAGGACCTTGCCTCCCTTGTACTCCATGAACTGTTGTCTGCCGAGGTGAAGAATCAAGTCTTTCTCCTGAAAGTGATGGATGAGCACCAGGATGATACGCGGTCTGGCGCCGGCAGCCGGCTTCGGCTGGAGGGAGCGGTGCGCCCGGTCGATTTTGACTGGATGCGGAAAGTGTTCGTCACCGAGCAGTTTGGGGATTAATCTGGAGACGAATTCAGTGGGTCTACCTTCCTCCTCACCCTCTTGTATCCCCACAATTTTGATGTTGTGCCTCCGAGAGCGGGCCTCCAGGTCAAGCACCTTGGTATGAAGCCGAGTGTTGCGTCCCGCCAGCTCAGTGCATTTAGCTTCAAGCACTATCATGCGGACGTCAAGGGCGCTAGTAGCTTGCTCCTGGTTAGCCACACAGGCTTGCAGTTCGGCCTGTGAAGCTGCGAGTGACTGAAACTTGGCCTGAAAGGCATCGAAACGTTCATTTATGCAGCGCAGGACTGACTCTGACACCTCTTTGCACAGCTCCTTACACATATCGTAAGTTTTATCTGGAGGCATGTCCGACCTGGTGGGAGAATCGCTAGCAGGGTTGCAGCTATCTATGGTACTAGCTCCAGCTCCAGTAGCTTGGCTGTGGGTGGATTTGGCTTTGCTGGAGACGTTTGGTTTCGGCATTTTGGATTTTCAGTTTGATAGGGTTCTTAGGGAGGTATATACACACACACTTGCGGTCTATGGGCAGAAATGACGCGGTATAATGATGATTTTGTAAGTAGCGGAGAGGAGCACTGTCTAAACACGTCTACATCCTTTGCATGCCGAGAGCCCTCTTCCTTTACACAGGAAACTTGAGATAAGACGGTGAAATCACCGGGCATGCCAAGCCACGACTGAACCGGCTTGGCAGTGTAAAAAGGCCTTCTGATTCTAAAGTGCTATTTGTTGACTGATTGTGGTCTTCATTATTATAAGTGGAGATGTTTTCATGGATTTTGTCTTCTGACCGGGGCTGTGGGGGCGTTGGGTGACCAGGACCCAGTGTCAGCAGTACTGGGCTCTGGTTTGGCTGTTCTGTCTCAAGTCCCTCCACCCTCCCCCGGTCGCTGGAACACCTCAGTGGGAGCGTGTGGACCTGTCTGTCAGAGTCGTGATGAGGCTTGTTTGTGTGAACGTCGAAATATCAAGACACAGACAAACCACGTGTCTGGTTCAACTCAGAAAAACTATAATGAGGAGAAACCCGAAAGAAATGCACCCTAACCCACCATTAATATGATATCATACAGTTTCCAAAGCGTAACTATGACATTGCAAGGTTTCTGTTATGTTTGCGGTAGTGTTAGTTTGGACCCCGAATGCAGAGACAGAGGCGGTACGGATAATCCAAGGTTTATTATCAAAAAACCCAAAAGACATCCAGCGAGGCAGGCGAAGACAGGAGTGGGTAGGCGTAGCTGGCGGAGGCACTGGAAAACACTGAGGTCCGGTAGTCATCCGATGGCGAGGAAAAGGCTACCGGCGAAAAGAACACACTAACATTAGTGTCAACAAAAATGCGGTCTGAGTATCAAAGTTTGAGTTAAACTCGTCAGCCAAGGTACCGAATAAGACGAATAATCTGGCGCAGACGGGAAGTCTCCGCCAGGCTTAAGAAGGGCCGCGTGATGAATGATGAGGTCCAGGTGTGCCTCATTGTGGTGCCCAGCTCAGCTCGCCACGCCCCGCACCTGTCTAAGTCCCAATGCCTGTGGAGCAAATCAAGGAACAACCCCGTACCGACAAGGACACGGGGGAAGAAGAACACCATCCCCGTGCACACACATAAATAACGTGACAGTTTCTACACCATTACTATGACATCACAAAGTTTCCAAAGCATTACTATGGCATCACAAGGTTTCCGCGCCACGACGTGGCAAACCTTGCCGCGTTAATATTACATCACAAGGTTTCCGCACCATTACAGTGACACCCCAAGTGTTCCCCTAACCATTAATTAAGGGATAATGTATAAAACGCCCGTCATTATCGGGAAATAAGCCCAGACAGGGCGAACCGGACACCGACTCGAAGCGGAGGTGTCTTGCTTCGCCCTGAAGGGGCTTATTTTAGATAATGACCGGCGACGTTCTATACATTATCCCGCTTATTACACGGTTACTTGCCAAAACAAAAAAATAACTTTACACGGTGTGTCTTTTTACAATAACCATTCGTAGTGTTGATCAGAAGAGAAATAGTCCGCCAAAGATGTTGACATCGCTTAGCAACCGAATCCGCTGGGGTTGATAAGTTACCGGACTACTTGCGGAGTGATACGAAAGACGTGAAAAAATCCTCAGCGGTCATTATATGCTTAGCAACAGTCATTTTTGAAAAATAATTCACCACCAGAAGTCGGGAAGGCCCATGCAAGTGAACGGAGTGTTCCACAGCATTGAGAAGAGCCGTGTAACAAACATTGTTAATTCTTCCAACAGGAAATTGACAACTGTTCCTCATGGTACGATGAACAATGAAAATGAAATGAAAAAAAAACAATGAACAATGAAAACAATGAAATGTCTAGGTTTTGACAGGCCCTGTGGTTCTGTGGTAAAGGAGGAGGAGGCGAGGTTGTGAATCTTGGCAGACCGTCAGCGTTCAAATCTCCTGAGCATTAGTGACT